>NC_044508.1:4246797-4401797 GCF_902362185.1 Chanos chanos | reverse complement strand
CCTACATTCTAGTTTTCTTCCATGATCAGAACAAACCACCCATATCTCCAAAACAAGACCATAAATGCAAAAGACAAAAAAAGAATAGCATTTTTTATTGCTACCAAGAGGAAAAGATACCAATATCACAGTTCCCATGTTTTTGGGTTTTTTTTCATTCCAACCTAATTACTGATCAACATCCTGCAACCTGTGGAACATGTAGCAGTTCAAACACAAGGCAACAAGTGAAGTGTCAAAACACTGCAGAAGCACATGGTTTTACCTGAGCCAAAAGTTTGCCAATAACGTTACCAGCAATGTGCAATCCACACACACAAACACACGTTACCAGAGCAGCTCAGTCACTAAAATACAAAATGTACGAGCCATGGAAATAGCCAAAACGCATGGATCTTCATCAGAAATTCATCTCAGGTCTTTAACAGTAGAAAACCTGTCTGTAACCGACAGAACTGATCTCAAATCAGTGAAAGCAAAACACACGACACAACCTTAACAGTTACGAGAGCGCAAATCTTTGTGTTTCTTGTGTGTGTACAAAGCCACGCGCTCCAGGAATCTAAAGAAAATGTTTGCTTACCGGCTGGATCCCGTCTGCGCCTTCCACCTGAGAGTCTGAGGGTGTTCATGCACTGTGAGAACGCACACGAGGAAAATCCACCAATCGCAGTTTAATATGTTATCAAGTTGAGAGGCGAGACTCAGAACTAACCCCTTCGGTGAACTTTTAACTTCCTTGGCAGCTTAATGTCTCCATACGAGATGACAGGCTGCAGACAGTCGTCGGTTTTTTGCTATCAGTGTTGCACGCTGACACACTGAAACTTTTTATGACAGTTGCTGCTTTAAACTGGAACTTTCTGTGATCGGCTGGCCAGACAATCCCATGGACGTTTTTTTTTTTTATCACCACGAGTGTGGTGACAATTGCTGTCTTTAATTTGTTGACATCTCAATTTATTCGTATTCCAGCTGACACAAGATACGCTATTATGTGTTAGCCGGAATGCCAACAAATGACATGGCTATGACTCATCAGTGTAAATAACACAAGCTCTTTTTTAGTAGCCAATAGATTACATACGGTTTTGGATGATGCCAAAGGTCAACTTTATGATGGTAGGTTTAACATGTAAATCTAATGCAAATGTCAAAGCCATGTGTTTGTGACTCCTCTTCAAACAACATGTAAAGCTATGTGGTGTACAATAAAAACAGTGACTACTGAAAAACATAAGCTGTTCTATGAATGAGGGTGCATGTGTTATGACCTCGGCGTGACCAAGCAGCTGAACGCAGGGGGAAAGCATTTGTTTAAACAGCTGATTGACATCTCCTCTACCTCACTGTCAAGAACCAAACATGTACATACAAAAATTACAGTCGAAGTCTTCAGACTATCTCTATTACGGTCACTGCACAAAATGTTACCGGGTAAAGTTTTAGGTTCTTCTGTTATACAACAAAATAATTACTGTTGCGCTGGATGGACTTTGGACAGAATGATGAACAGAGTCCAAAGGTCATAATCTGCGAAACGCACGAAAAAATGTTACATTTCTTGAACACACACCCATGACTAGGTAAGAGATTAAACTTTAAGATCAGCTGGAATGACGATGTTCTCTCAATATATTCCGTGTGCATTGCTTATTCCAGAGAAATCAGCTGACAACAGTAGTGTACACCACTATTTGTGCATATTTGTGCCCATATGTGATTTAATTTACTGAAATGAAATAAAATCAACTGGATACTCTTAAACACGACCAAAGGTGTATATCTTTTCTGTTGCTTTACAAAATGTTACTTAAAGCAATCTAAAATACAAAACCTAAAATAAGAATAATCCATCTTTAGTACAGATAGACTTACTAGATACCAAAAACCAAGGACAGTGATAGAGATGTCTTTCCAGGATCTCATGTCCTTGTTCTATACCCATGAGTAACAAAAATGCCTTTATTTCATGATAAACAGTTACTAAAAATAAAGTGTAATCATGTGAGGGAAACTCCAGCTTCGGATACAAAGTTCTCCCGAATGTTAGAGCGTTTCCAGGAAGGACCTCATACGAGATAAATTCTTCACCAAAAATGGGAAAAAAAGGAAAACAGTCACTCCCTAGCACGGGACTCTAACAGATCAGGGTTCTGGAAGTTCGCCAAGTCCTGAGAAATACATGCACACATCGCCTGGATAACGTTACACAACTCGTGCTTCGACCATGCAAACAGACTTCATTGTTACTTATAGATTAGAATCAGCTGTGCTCTGCACAGACTCCTGCTACTACAAAACTTCAGAGCTGCACACTAAAATTGAAGATCTAATGCAAACCCCCCCCCCCCCCTCCCTTTACGACTGCTGTTATAGAGAAACATAGGAACAAAAAAAAAACCCCGTTTTGGCTTCCTGCATTTTAACTGTGTAATTTCCTTGACATATGGTCTGCTCCTCATTCCATACAAGACAACTCGAGAACACAGGAGCGAAGACAAAGAAGCAGAGAAAACCGTTTTACTTGGCACAAACCTCATGAGGTACTGAAACCAGTTGTGTACTTGCTCTCCATCTGCATCCATGGCAGAGAATCGGAGGTGAAAGCTTTAGAAGAAAAACAATGTGACCTCGAGTTTAGATCCGCCCAATCTCCCTCTTCCTCTCTTTAGTGTCCCCGCCCACCTCCCCTCTCCCCACCAATCATAACACTCCAAAACTTTGACACCAACATACACGTTTTACATTTTCAACACTCAAAACACCAACTTCACTACATTTTATATCAGGGCTGAGCATCAACAAACCATGTAACGCAACACTCCATGAAAGCAGCCCCTTTAGAACTTGACACTTAGAAAAATCTCTGCTTTGGAGATAATATCAGAAGGAGATGAAGTTGTCAGGGAGATGTAAGGTTACATTCTGAGACAAGATATCCATGCATTTGTTCAAACTTGTTGGGGAACCGTGCCTATACGTTAAGTCAGCAAATGAGCTTTTGCTTTGCTGGCTGTGGATTTTGGAACGTCATAGAAACCACAGTCATTTCCAAACTTTGAGAGAGGCCAAAACAAAGCTTCAAACTGAACAGAACAGACCTACTCAAGATCACTGCTACACACATAAAAACTGCAGGGACTAAGTGTTGAAGCCCAGTGCTAGTGAACAACCATGGAGAAAAAATCCACAGCTACATCATCAAAAATATATGACTGTTTAGGCTAAGGAAAAAAATAAATAAAGCCAGTGGTGAAGATTGAAGACTGAAATCTGCAACTTAAATTAAGGCAGGCAAACATCATACTGGTGTCAGAGCTGCTGTTATACCTGTCATGCAAAGGAAATGCAAAAAAATGAGAGACATTAAACTTTAAACTAAACTTTAGTCAAAATTAAACCCACCCCCCACCACTCCCCACCTTTCGGCCTGTTGAGCTCCAGCTCCATGACGACGCAAAGTAGGCAGGTAAAGAGACGGAGAAAGTTGAGTGCGTCTAGCAAAGAGTTGTTAACATTTATCCTTCAGAACTGAGGCAATCCAGGCGACTAATAGCAAGTCAAGTGGGTGACTGGGGTACAGGGCCAAACGATCCAAAACGTTTCCACTGGTCTTGCAACCAGCTATTGGCAGAATCTATTCTGAACCAGCATCTCAGTCAAAGCAAAGTCACATCGTTGCCACGCATCCAAGTTCCATTCCACGTCCGATTCTGAGGCATAAGTGACACTTGCCAAACTTAAAACTCGAACATTCCGTTATTCTCCCGCGTTCTTATTGTGCCTTTGACTGTCAAAGTCAGAATGCAGCTCGTTCCATTAATAGAGCAAGGATGCATGGCACGCAAGAATAACACACCAGGTTGTCAGAGTGAAGCGGTCATGTGATCGCTGGCTGTGTTTATAATGACCGTTTGATCATAACAAATAACACGATGACCTCCATTTTACTACGGCCACAAAAAAACAAAACAAAACAAAACAAAAACTGGAGCAGAGTGCAAAATCAGTTTAAAATAGCATCTACAATACATAGATTAATCAAATATGAATCTTAAAGGCTTTGAAACTAGGGACTACTTCGTACGTGTGTATTTTTATTTAATTTGTCAAGGGCTGAAATATTACAGTACAGAATTATTCCCAGTGTTTTTCAAGCAATATGAAAATGTATCTTTTCTCTGTTCTGAGTTTAGTGTCTTTTGAGTTTTTCTCACTCTTTTAAAATGGGACAACAGCGACCTCTACTGACGCACTAAAAGTAATCTCAACTCAAAATAAACTTGAGGTCATTTTTCCGCGTCACGGGTCCGTCACAAACCGTAATGTCCGCGTACCTCATTGTTCTCATTTGCTTGAACGAGTCTTTTTTTAACCTCAAAACCGAAATAAAGAAATAGTTCAACTATAAATGAGAGTGTCTATAATTATTACAGTTTAATAATTACCATGTTATTACCCTTCAATCCTGACTGAGAAAATATCTGTGCCAAACAACCAAGGCATCAGCAAACAAAAACAGAAGTCCGTTCCCTACCTACAGAAAACTGCATTATAAAGAAAAGGCCACTTATTGAGGAGCTTGAAACCTTAAGTCTGTACATGGGTCATACAGGAATGATGCAACACCACAGAAGATTCATTTGGTCACACAGGTCATGTGTCAAAGGTCATCCATTGCCAAAAAACAAACATGATATATGTCCAAAACACAGATTGTCCCTAAGCATTTCTGCAAACTCGTCCATGCCTATTTGAGAGGACAGGGTTGTCATAAACATTATTTCACTGGTAGCTGGAGGAACTCTCTGCCATATTACTTCCACCCGTTCAGTCCTTTCAAATCCCTCCCCATTATAAGTGACAGCTAAAACAAGGCAAGGGAATCATTTGGGAATGGAAAACACATATCTCACCTCATGCTGGTTGTGGAAGGTTCATGAGTGACCGCTAGCACGGATTCCTGGGAAGCAGAGGGTCCCACCATGGGAGGCCCTGAAGAACCAGTTGGGGGTTTGGCAACCAAGCCCAAGCCCAAGGGTTCATCATCCGAAGAGTTGTCTTCAGACGCACCCAAGATGAACTTAAGTTTCTCCCTGGCCTCTGGACCGCCACCGAGCCTGGGTCGGATGCCTCCTGACAGGGCGGTGTTTGTGGACGGTGGGGTCGGGGGTTCTGAGACGGCTCCTCCACAGGCTCCTGCTTTGGAGGATGAACCTTCAGAAGGATCCTGTTTACCCTGTAGGGGATTCTCTTTGCTGTTTTCTGAGGTAGACTCTGGTTTAGAGACCATGGTTGAGGAATGATCAGGAGTGCAGTTCTGAGCGGGGTTTTGCAGTTCCCTCTCCATCCTGAAGAACACAGAGATAAGCTGTCTCTCCGCTTCACCCCGACAGGTCAGCTTGATCTCAAAGATCTTCCAAAGTAACAACAGTAACAAAAATAAACAAGACACTGTGGGGAGCATTCATGGATGCTTCCAGGAGTCTGCAGACCCCTAGAAAGTAAGAAAGACAAACAAAAACAAAAACAAAAAGGGAAATTAGAAATTGTACACTGCAAACTAACAAGCGAAATGAATAAGAGAATGTATACTGCGTTTTTTTTTTTTTCAGGTTTACTTGGGCCAAAACAATTCACAATTATTGAAATATCAGCATGCAGGAAACATAATGTTAAGATCAATCATCTTCCCTCTCTTAATTATCTCCAACAGAAAAAATGACCATCATTGTCAGCAATTCAAAGCAGGCGCCGTAAAACATCAACTCGGTGAAGGTGGTATGCCTATCTTGGGGAAGGGGGGGGTGGGTCATGTAGTTCAAGAAATTATCTGCTGGAAAACAACGCGTAAAAATGGCTTATGATTATTTCCCCGGTGTTGTAACCGACTTTATAACGTCTAGCAGGAGTACAGAGTATTGACAAATTTCGCGTAATAACAACACTCTGTTTCACTCACAGCACGTTCTCGATCTGTTTACATTTGACTCAACAAGAATAACTCTTTTGCGAGTGCAGACACGAGGAATAACGCGCCCATACCCGGCGAAACTTTATACTTAGCACGTTCATACGCTACAAAGTGCAAAAGAGTGTAAAACTATACTTTCCTAACATTCTTGAAAAAAAAAACATTAGAACTGTCAGTGGATTAAACTGTTAGTAAATAAATGAAAAGACCAAACCTCAGATTTGGCACTGGAGATCTGGAAGCAAGGCTGGACAGGAATGCGTACACTGAGTGTCGTACACATGAGCAGTGAGAGTTTGCCCCCGCGGCACTGGCCAGTAAGCAGTGCCTGGGAGCTGACACTTAGGTAAAGAAGGTTGAGGCTTGTCTCCTCAACCGATTCTGTGTCCTTGTGCCATATGGGGGAAGGGTCGAATTGTTAGCTGGGGAGGGGCAGAAGAGACGCAATTTGACCCGACAAACAGCTACCGTGGGTACATCAAAAGGTCAATATAGTACTACTACTAGTGTGAGAAAATTTGTGAAATCTTGCCCACATCAAACAAATTGTCCCCATGTATGACTCGTCGGTAGTTTACGGTGGAACGAGCGTTAAAAAGGTGCACCAAAGCAGAGCCTTGTCGAGCGAAATGGTCAGCCTTTCAAAAGCTTCGTCACTCTCCCGGATGAAATGAGCTACTATTATGCTGCCTCTTTGAAGAGGAGTGCAATTGAAAGTTGAAACGACATGCTGGTAAAGACAGTGAAATTGTCGCACATGCCGTACAAATCTTTTAATATAAAACTGGAACGTGCTAACGGCATTTGTAAGTTAGTCCGAAGCATTTATGTTGCCCAACATTTAATCACAGCTGTTTCAACAGTTGTAATTACAGCTGCAGAGCCACAGGATCCATACCTGCTAATAAATACATCACGAAAGAGAATACGGTTTCATTTCTCATTTTAACTCAAACGTATGATCTAAACACCCTGGAAGTGACCGAGATGTTTTAACAACATCCGCTACATAGGCTACTCGCACAATCCGTTATACTCTCTCGGCGGTTATAAATGGCATAGTCCGCCACAGGCTACGATTAGATTTGCAGTGGCACTCTCACATTTAATAATCATTTCTAAAATGCACGATAAAAATAAACAGCTCCAATGAAGTTTTCACTGTCACTGGCCATTGGAGCGAGCGTGATTCGTTTTAGAAACAAGACCAAAGGTGAGCAATAGCAAACCAGTTCTTCGTACACACAAGCATGTGGACTCAGATCATCCCTTTAAAGTGATCCCGAGAACAGAACATGTTTGTTCCACTGTGGGGGAGCTGATGTCTCTTAGATTCATTGTTCACCCAGAGATAGCTTCTCAGATCTGTTTATGGGTAAAATGTTCAACTTCTTGTTTTGTATTAGAGCGCTGTCATTGCCATGCAACTTGAATGTTTACATGAACTTAAGTGTTACACGTGCAATAGGCCTTAGAATGCACACCTGCGTTTCACTAATACCGGTATGTTTTTTGTTGCTTTTTTGGTTTGGTTTTAGCAAAAAGTATTGGTGTATCATTGCATCACTACCAGGCAACATTCCGTGACGTAATTGTTTAATTTTGTCAACACAACTCCTATATCATTAGTTGTAAAATCACGTTTTGTTTTGTTTGAAACATTTCCATTGCAAATGTTTAGTTAGTATGTATTACTAGTTAGTTATTAGTTTAGAAATTATTACTTTAGAACAAAGAGAAAAAATATATTAACTGAATAAAACTACAAGGTACTCACTTTTTTCCATAGATAATTCAACTCACAATTTAACGAAAAACTTCGCAAGTGTAAAATAAAAAAAAAAAAAATATTCTGACTGAAATGACAACATTCGGCTCAATGCTTTCAGATGTGTGTAAACAGCCAACACTGGTTTTTCTCTACCGCTCACTACCTTAAAAGGAAGAACCGCCCACTTCAGGCGGAGTAAACAGATGAGCCATACCGAAGCCGTGTTTTCCTCTCGCGTCAGCTTGGACAAAACGCGCCAAATTCTGACTGCCTGCGGGAAGCACGTATTTGTTACTCCTCACAAATCAACAAAGGGTCATTTTAAGTGGACATTTCCACATTTTTATAGTTAGGATAACATTTGCGTTTACAAACAGTTTAAGAGAGGGTTTATAATAACTATGGTCTTCAGTGCACGAAGAATGAAAGTTTAACATCGCTAAGACTACGACTGACGATTTAGGCTAGGTGATAGTGATGTTAGCTAGCTCGAACCTTATACAAGTTAGCCAGCTGTTAAATCCTATTCGCATGCATCTAAGCAACCGTCAGTGACTACCTGTTTAAATAACTAGTTCACTTTGTCGCCGTTCTTCTTACACAATGGTTTTACAAAATAGCGGCCGGTATAAAGCCGACAGAGGCGGAGGAGACCAAGACGCCAAACAGTAAGTTACTACACTGACATTAGTGACATGTCAAGTTCCATGTAATTGAGGTCCTGTCGTTCACTGTAACTTTCTTGCCAGATATAACAGTTGTGTCAAGAATAACCGTCTCGTTGTTTCTTAGCAACGTATTAGAGTGTACATTCAATTGAAAATGTCTTGTGTAACGAAACCTTCCCGTTCTGAAATGTGTCTCAGTTGACACTATGAAAAGTATGGCACGAGGTCAAGATTACAAAATGAAGAATGCCAGTGTTTGAACAAACCTTTATTTAACCTTACACTCTTTTACCTCTGACTACTAGAGAGTCTTAAGTTACCTACACACGTTAAACACTGAACCTCTACAACTCTTAACCATATTCTAGCCGTTGCGTTATTCCTGTTCTTAACGTTCATTCCAAAATGTACCCTGCAATCAGAACAGGGCATTGTCTGTTAAACACCGCTGTTGTTTAAAGTGACACTGTATCCGTCTCAGAGATGAGGGGTCTTCCTTATCGGCTGTCAAACGGCTCGAGCGCAGCCAGTTCACCGATGAGATGGACGCGCGCTTTGGGTTCGAGAGGATGAAGGAGCCAGGAGAGAAAACCGGCTGGTTGATTAACATGCACCCGGTGAGTTTGAAAATAGTCTGACCGACATCTTACACATCATGACAGGCAGTAGGCGATTTGTTATTTTCGTGACGGGGGCATGGCCTGATGATCACTGACACTACTCTATAGAGTAAGTAAGGTAAGGATGGCAGGTTAACAAGGGGGATGCATTTTGGTCATTTTGCTAACAAGGGGGATGGCACCCCCCCCCCCCCCCCTCTTCCCCCATACAAATCACCTGCTGATGACAGGTATAAGACCTGACTGAGATTAAACAGCCGTCTTTTTATGTAAAGAAAAGATCCTAGGTTTTGCCTTAAATCCTTGTTTGTGAAAACAGCTTGTGGCAATGTCGTCATGGCCTTTGGATGTGTCTTTTAAAGCATGTGTCCCATTACATAGTAAATGCAGATTTTTCTCTCTTTCTTTCTTTCTTTTTTTGTTTGGGACTACAGACCCACTTGTATCTGCCTGTAGTTCACACTTTTGTTTTTGTTCACCTTTTCTGGCGCTTTTATCTGGTCTAAAGACTGAACTTTGCAGCAACTGTTATGCCACAGACAGCTCCTTAATGGCTGCACGCTTAGTTTGTCATGGACGTGTCCAGCGCGTGCTGTATGAATAAATGTATGTGCACTGTTTTTAACCTGTTTAAATGTGCGTTCATTTTGACCACAGACAGAAATTCTTGATGATGACAAAAGGATGATCAGTGCGGTGGATTACTATTTTATTCAGGAGGATGGAAGTAGATTCAAGGTAATGGTAGTTGTACATGTGAGCAGACTCAAATGAGCAAATTCCTCACAGTGCTTCAATGAGCCTCTTTCTAATGCCAAACCTTGGTCCCATCCCCTTCTCCCATATTTATCTACAGGTTGCCCTCCCCTATAAGCCTTACTTCTACATTGCCACGAAAAAGGTAGGCATTTTCCCTCCACTTCAGTGGTATCTAAAGACGTGAGCTGTCTGTACATTGTTGTGGTGAGTGATAAATTGTGTTGTGGGTGGTCTGTGTTGTTTGCTGAGGTCCCAGCCTTTCCCCTGCTTATCTGTAGAGACAAGCGATCCGTGTTTGAATTAGTTAACTCAGACCAATGGTTTTCCAACAGAACTGCGAGAGAGAGGTCATCTCCTTCCTGTCAAAGAAGTTCCAAGGCAAAGTGGCTAAGCTGGAGATAGTCCCCAAGGAAGACCTGGACCTGGTGAGGGGTCGTCATAAGATCCGTTTTATTCTTTCATTTTCTTTTATGTGCACACGTTGTCTTCACGCATCTGTTTATATCGTATCCTCACAATTCATTTGCCTTCTCCATAGCTTTTCCATGTGGATTGCATCTATAGTGTTAATCTATATCGAAACAGTGTTGCATTTATTGAACCATCATGTCTGCATATGTCATGATCTGTTTTGGTTTGTTTTTTCGCAGTCTAGCTTTAAGTCTGTATTTGTGTCATGTCTTGACTGTTTATTGAAAATCTTCTTGACTGTTTATTGAAAATCTACTGTACTCCATTTCTATTATATGATATTTTGTGGTGTTGACTTCATAGCCTAATCACCTGGTGGGACTGAAAAGGAGCTACATCAAGCTGTTGTTCAACACTGTGGATGACCTTGTCAAGGTCAAACGCGAGATTGCTCCAGCGGTGCGGAAGAACAGAGAGAAAGAGAACTCTAACGACACGTACACAAACATGCTGTCCAGGTATCCTCTGCCTATCCATTCGCTTTGCAGTACAGTCTTAAATTCTGAAGTCTTCGTAAAAGCGTGGCTTTTCTTCCATGATCTGATTGGTCTGATATTTCCGTTCTCCGTTTTTCAGCGCGCTGGTTAGTGGAAGCGTAACGGCTGCTGACGAGGATGGGACATCCAAGAAAATCGCTGACCAGATGGACAACATCGTGGACATGAGGGAATATGACGTTCCTTACCACGTCCGTCTGTCGATCGATCTCAAGATACACGTGGTACAGAAACCTTCGCTCAAATTTCAATGGCAAAACGACAAATGCAAAGGGAACACAATGTCGCCTATAGGGAAGATTACCCGGGGTCTGCCGTCTGTGTTCTGCTTTTCAGAAAATAAATCACATCTGAAAAAAGGAGTTTCTGTGACATTATTCAAACATACTTAGACTTAAATAAGTTAGCGAGCTAGTTAGTCGTTTGTTTATTCTTAAGGTCTCAATAACAACGGAACTCTTTCAGTCGTGAACGAAATGAAGCCGCGCTTAAGTCTGAAGCGTTTTATTTCCGTGCTGTGAACTAAAGTTTTGACCGTTTTGGCTCCTCTGTCTAAGGCTCACTGGTATAATGTCCGTTATCGTGGAAGTGCTTATCCTCCTGAGATTGTCCAGAGGGATGATCTGGTGGAGCGACCGGTGAGTATCACACGCTAAAGCACTGTCAGCTGAAGCACACACACGACACATACACCGCAACGCTGTAACTGTGCTAGATACAGGGTTACCGCTGGGGCTTTTTTCCATTTCCATTCAATTGGGGAAGCGTTTTAACTTAGCACTGTAGGTGTTCTGGATCTTCTCAACCAATTCAGTGTAGAAAACTGTCCCACCTTGTGTTTGTTATTTTAAATTGTGAACAAAGTTTTGTTTTCTGAAGGGTTTTTTTTTTTTTATTTCTTCTTTTTTTTGTGTGTTTATGTGTACTACTGTAGACCTTGATCCTCATATGAAGACTGGTTGGGTTTTTTTTGTTTTGTAGGATCCAGTGGTTTTGGCTTTTGATATTGAGACCACCAAACTTCCTCTGAAGTTTCCAGACGCTGAAACGGACCAGATAATGATGATCTCCTATATGATTGATGGACAGGTACTCTGTCACCACAAAACCTCACTTTCAACCCGCTCGTTTCGTTTTCTGCACCAGCGTTGACTCGCTCACTCACTCGCTCTGTTCTCTGGTCTGCCAGGGTTACCTGATCACAAACAGGGAGATCGTCTCCGAGGACATCGAGGATTTTGAGTTCACCCCCAAACCAGAGTACGAGGGCCCGTTTACCGTCTTTAATGAACCAGATGAGGTGAGGCAGGGGGAGAGGGAGGAGGTTCTGTGTGTTTCGGGTTGCTGTGTGTTTTTATGAGTAGGAACATGTTATGGTTGAACTTGTCATGTTGTGTTTTCAGGCCTCCCTCATTCAGAGATGGTTTGAACACGTTCATGAAACCCAGCCCAACATTTTCGTCACCTACAACGGAGACTTTTTCGACTGGTGAGTCCAGACCGCTCACAAACAGACAGCTCTGTGACGTTTTTTATGGTTGCTTACTTTCATGTGTCAATTTTGGTCTGATTTATGTGAATTCATTTTGAAAATAACCATACCTGTTGAAGAGGTCATTGTTATTGGTGAAAGATGTTTTGTTGTTGTTGTTGTTGTTGTTGTTGTTTTTCCCTCTGAGTTACTATGCCTGAGTTCTTATTATCTGCTTTTGGAGTCCTCATGGAAATTTTTGTCTCTGTTAGATATTTTTTTTATTCACACAAATGTACTTTACATATTTATTTTTACTGTTTGTCTGTTATTTGCACACATTAGCTTTGCTTGTTGTCTCTTATTTATTTACACAAACTGGCTGTACTGTTTGTCTCTTATTAATGTAGACACATTTGCTGTGCGGTTTGTCTCTCGTTTACTTACACATGTTTACTGTGGTGTGGGTGTGTGTGGTGCGTGCGTGTGGTGTGTGTGCGTGGTGTGTGCGTGGTGTGTGCGTTGTGTGTGTGTGCGTGGTGTGTGCGTTGTGTGTGTGTGTGTGTCTGTGTGTGGTGTGTGTGTGGTGCGTGCGTGTGGTGTGTGTGCGTGGTGTGTGTGTGTGTGCGTGGTGTGTGTGTGTGTGTGTGTGTGTGTGTGTGCGTGGTGTGTGCGTTGTGTGTGTGTGTGTGTGTTGTCTGGGGTGTCGTCAGGCCGTTTGTGGAGGCGCGTGCAGCGCAGCATGGGCTGAATATGCACAGTGAGATTGGCTTCCAGAAGGACAGTCAGGGTGAATATAAAGCCAGCCAAGCCATTCACATGGACTGTCTCAGGTACAGCCTCTCCTGTCTCACCCTCCGCTTCTTCCCCTCTGTTACATTTCTCTATTTAAAACAAGCAAATAAATAATGTCCTCTGTGTGGACATCGTCGACTTTGACTAGAATTTTACTTCCCAATTTCTTTTATATGTCTTCAGATTTTGAATTCAGGGGATGAAATCATGTTGTATTTGTTTATTTTAATTTTGTTTTGTGTTTTTTTTTTCCACTCCCCAATGGAAATGTGCTGTTTTGCCAGTATAAAATTGAATGGTTTTAATACTAATGAATGTGTAAAAGATTCAATACAAATCCATCCTCCATCATCATCATCCTCCTCTTATTTTAATGACTGATATTTAGTGCATGACAATGATGTGCATTCTGTGATGTGTGTGTTGTGTCACAGGTGGGTAAAGAGAGACAGTTACCTTCCTGTGGGTAGTCATAACCTGAAAGCAGCAGCCAAAGCCAAACTGGGTTACGACCCAGTGGAACTGGATCCAGAAGAGATGTGTCGCATGGCCACAGAGGAACCACAGGTAAAGCACTCAAAAAAAGAACTTCAGAATTTCTCTGCGTCTTTTCCCAAACGTGATCTCTTTGACTCTTTTTGTTTTCTTTTTTTTTTCCCCCCTCTCCTCCTTACAGACTCTGGCTACCTACTCAGTGTCTGATGCCGTGGCCACGTATTATCTCTATATGAAATATGTACATCCCTTCATCTTTGCCCTCTGCACTATCATTCCTATGGAACCTGACGAGGTTTGTCTCCTTTTCTAATGTCCATTAAATGTATGGTTCCTGTTGTCACAGTTCATATGTTCCTGTATGTGATATATTGCCTAGGGCTAATCTGCAAGGTAAATGGACTTCTGTGAGTGACTTAGCCATCTTCTCTCTCCTGTGTGTGTGTGTGTGTGTTTATGTGTGTGTGTTTGTGTTTATGTGTGTGTGTTTGTGTGTGTGTGTTTATGTGTGTGTGTGTGTGTGTGTTTATGTGTGTGTGTGTTTATGTGTGTGTGTGTTTGTGTTTATGTGTGTGTGTGTTTGTGTTTATGTGTGTGTGTGTGTGTTTGTGTTTATGTGTGTGTGTGTCTGTTTGTGTCTATGTGTGTGTGTTTGTGTCTATGTGTGTGTGTGTTTATGTGTGTGTGTGTGTGTATGTGTATGTGTCTGTGTGTGTGTGTGCGTGTGTGTGTTTATGTGTGTGTGTGTTTGTGTTTATGTGTGTGTGTGTGTGTGTGTTTGTTTGTGTTTATGTGTGTGTGTGTTTATGTGTGTGTGTGTTTGTGTTTATGTGTGTGTGTGTGTGTGTGTTTGTTTGTGTTTATGTGTGTGTGTTTGTGTTTATGTGTGTGTGTGTCTGTTTGTGTCTATGTGTGTGTGTTTGTGTCTGTGTGTGTGTGTGTATGTGTGTGTGCGTGTGTATGTGTATGTGTCTGTGTGTGTGTGTGTGCGTGTGTTGCGTTAGGTGTTGCGTAAGGGCTCAGGCACCCTGTGTGAGGCGTTGCTGATGGTCCAGGCCTTCCACGCCAACATCATCTTCCCCAACAAACAGGAGCAGGTCTTCAACAAACTCACTGACGACGGCCACGTCCTGGACTCCGAGACTTACGTCGGCGGCCACGTGGAGGCTCTAGAGTCCGGGGTCTTCCGTAGTGACATCCCCTGCCGCTTCAAAATGGTACGGTCCAGACGGCGATAATTAATAATCGGTTGATAATAATCAAGGGTTTGATACTTGACTGAGGATCTGAATCAGGGCTGAATTAGCTAGGTTCCTCAGCAAAGAGCGCCCAAAAAGACTGTGTGATTACGATTACTGTCAGATTATGTTTGACGGAGCTGCTTTCTCTACCTCTGGTGGTAGGTCAGTGATTTTAAAGACTTATTGAACGACCCCCCCGGTATTTTCTGTTGTCCCGAGAGTATGAGTATGAGTAAATACTCACAGGTTTTTTATTTGTTTTTATTTGTAAATAATCAACTCTTTAAGAAACAGTCTTACTCTGCGTGTTTTCTGAAAAGATGAAACTGTTTTCCGTTGTTTTAGTAATACTCCTGTCGTTCTTCCAAAAAATTTGTGTCTCCAGAATCCTGCCGCGTTTGACTTCCTCCTGCAGAGGGTGGAGCGGACTCTTCGTCACGCCATAGAGGAAGAGGAGAAGATCCCTCTGGAGCAGGTCACCAACTTCAACGAGGTTTGTCAGCATTTCATTCGGTTAAAGCACCGATGTACCGAAATCCCCTGGTTGCTTCCTGTTTACTGTCATGATTGACCAACTCTGGTCTCAGATGTCCTTAATCTCTCACAGTGTCTGAAGATCTTGCCTCTAATTATTATTGTACGGACGGTTTATTTTTTGATTGACTGCGGCTTTAAACAGCTTCATAATCTATGACATAATCTCCTCGCAATCTAGGTTTGTGAGGAGATAAAGAAGAAACTGGTGTCTCTGAAGGAAGTGCCCAACAGGATAGAGTGTCCACTCATTTACCATCTTGATGTGGGGGCCATGTACCCCAACATCATCCTCACCAATCGCCTGCAGGTCAGCATCACCTTTTTTTTTTTTTTTTTTTTGGAGAAATCCTCGAATGGGACACCGAAGTTTATGTTTTTACACTGTCCAATACGGTTTAAGAGGGGATAAGTTCCTGACCGTACCTTTCTTTTCCTCTCTCCTCTCTCTCAGCCCTCGGCCATGGTGGATGAGGCCACATGTGCTGCCTGTGATTTTAATAAACCCGGAGCAAACTGTCAGAGGAGGATGGCCTGGCAGTGGAGAGGAGAGATCAGTGAGTGTGTCCTCCTCTGGTATAATGTCTCTACTGTCGACTGACTCATAATCTTATCATCCCCCTCCCCCTCCCCCTCTCTCTCACTCGCGCTCTCTCTCTCTCTTTCTCTCTCTCTCTCTTTCTCTCTCTCTCTCTCTCTTTCTCTCTCCCTTCCTTCCTCACTCTCTCTCTCTCTTACTTCCTCTCTCTCGCTCTCCCCCCACCCTCTCACTCCCTCTCTATCTATCTCTCTCTTTCTCTCTCCCTTCCTTCCTCTCTCTCTCTCACTTCCTCCCTCTTTCTCTCTCTCTCTCTCTCTCTCTCTCTCTCTATCTCCCTCTCTGTTATTGTTTCTTTCTTTTTCTACATTGGTTTCTGAATGAAGGGGAATAAACCCTGTTACGAATAGACATTTTTTTGCTCTTTTTTTCGTTTCAAGAAAATGCTCTAAGGGTCGCTGCAACAGCCCAAACACAAGTAATACAATTAGTTACCTCAAAGGGATTTTTTTGGGCGAGAGGTCACATGAATTGAAGGTTGTAGGTTTGGTCATAAGTGATTACAGTGAAGTGTGCGTGTAAGTATTGGTACGAGACTCAACCTCTCTACTGCCCCCTGCAGTGCCAGCGAGTCGCAGCGAGTTCCACCGTATCCAGCAGCAGCTGGAGTCTGAGAAGTTTCCTCCTCTCTTCCCCAATGGACCTCCCCGTGCCTTCCACGAGCTCACGCGTGAGGAGCAGGCTCGCTACGAGAAGAAACGCCTGGGAGGTGAACGTCTCTCTGTCTGTTAAAGATCACTCACCTCGTCACGAGTGCCCCTGAACATTTTAGGCCGAAACTGCCCTCTCTGACAATGCTTTTAAGGCGTGTAAAACATACCGCATAGCTCATAATCCACTTCATCAGAAATAAGCTTTTTCTAACCAACTGTACAAGCTCCGTCAGAAAATAGTGAATATTCCAACACGTAACATTTTCATGAATTAATTACTGATCATCACGTTAACCACTGAAAATCTGTAATCCTCTCTGTAGCACCCTGTGACGGAGTTCTTTTATGTTAAACTTGGTGTCGTAATACCTCGTTTAGCTGTTACGGCTATTTTGCGTGCTGCCCGAGATCTGTCCACTCTGTCTGATAACGTAGCCCGTGTTGATGTCCACTCTGTCTGATTATGTATCCCGTGTTGATGTCCACTGTTGTCTCCAGACTACTGTAGGAAAGCGTATAAGAAGGTCCATCTGACCAGGCTAGAGGAGAGGGTCACGACCATCTGTCAGAGGGAGAACTCTTTCTACGTGGACACGGTCCGAGCCTTCAGAGACCGGCGGTACGAGTTCAAAGGCCTGCACAAGGTATCGGTCAAAGCTTCGGCCGTCAGCGTTAACGGAGAACGTCAGGTTGACGAGAGCCCCAAGCGTTTCACTTATTTCTCACGTTTTGAGTGGCAGCGCACCTGATTCAGATAGTGAATAATGAACCTTTACGTGTTGTGTGTCCAGTGAAGGACCTACATGAACTGAAAAGCCTAACTTAAGTTTGTCGTTTATTGTTGGTTAATAATTAAGATGTTATAAACGGATTGCAGAGGTATCTGCTGTTTCTGGTCAGTTTTGGTCGTACTCTTTCAGGGACCACTCACAGAAGATTAGTTCAGCCGTTCCCTTGCTCCTGCATGTCAGACATGTTAGTGTAGGTTAAAACTTGTCCAAAGACACACCTGTTCCACTGAAGCACAGCTCTGAGGTGTGTGTTGTTCCCCGGCGTGTTTGTGTGCGCTCAGGTGTGGAAGAAGAAGCTGTCGGGGGCTCAGGAGAGCGGGGATGCCGCGGAGGTCAAGCGCTGTAAGAACATGGAGATCCTGTACGACTCTCTGCAGCTGGCCCACAAGTGCATCCTCAACTCCTTTTACGGTTACGTCATGCGCAAAGGGTGGGTTTGTCATCACCTCCTCCGCACGCGGTGTCTTAGTCTCCTCAGACTGCACTCAGGAAAAAAAAAAACAACTTTATTTACACATGTAGTCAATGACGCTGATTTATGTTTAAGCAAATGCTTCGTTAAAAATGTTTGTTTTTTTTTAAATGATAAGAAAAAAAAAATAGAAAATCTATTTCACATTTTCTGATTTTTTTTTTGCCTCGTTGGAGGTTTAGCTTTAGGAGCTTAGGAACTCTTACTGGATTTGCGCTAAATTAGCCAGCGTGAAATCATCTCACAAAACGTTTATGTAGTACGTGCACTTTTTCATTCTTCATATAATCCTACGCTTACCAGTTTTATGACAATTATGAAGACACTCCAGAGCAAAGCACTCTCTCGTAAGTCATTTGAAACACTGTCTGTGTTCACTGGGTATGAAATTAATTTTTCTAACAAGCTCTTGGGAAATTTTACATAGGAAATAAACAAGCTAATATGCCAAGTGGAAAAGTCGAATTGTGACTGGAGTAATTACAAACCATTCCCCCACTCCCCCCCCTTTTTATTCTTAAAGGTATGCATTCGGCTTAATATCAATTCTTTCTTTTTTTTTTCGGATGGTTGTTTTGTTTTCTGTCTGAATGGTCCAGAGCTCGGTGGTACTCCATGGAGATGGCTGGGATTGTGTGCTTCACTGGAGCTAATATCATCACCCAGGCCAGAGAACTCATTGAACAGATAGGGTAAGATGCTCTAAGTTTGTATCACTACAAAAAAAAAAAAAAAAGCCTTTGCTTTTCATGTGGTTAAAGACCTCATATCAAGACTTGGTAGAGCATAGTCCTGAAGTCCTGCTGTTCTTCCCTTTTTCTCTTAAATTGTGGCTCATTTTCACCAGTGGAATAGGTGTGTGTTTGTATGTATGTGTGTGTGTGCGCGCGCGCACTTTTCAGTCAATAAGAGTCCAAATGGATTTCAACCCTGCAGTATCAGATTCAGCCTCTACGCACTATATAAGCCAAAGAGGAAACTTTAAAAGGAAGCTTTAAAAATTTCCTGAACAGTCTGGGTTTTTTTTTTTTTGGCTAATGGATGAAAAATTAGAATCCCAATTCCAGGCCTGAACCTATGCATATCAGGAGTCTAAGTTGGGCCACGTAATAAAATTCATGAAGTTGATGTATAAACTGATCCTGGGTCAGTACGCTTAGTCTGAGAAAGCCAGTTGCACTGAATCTCTCATTAGATGCAGGCATGTAAATGACACACCAATATGTAATTTGCTGCTGTAATCAGTAGTATGTGTGGGGGTTTTTTTGTTGTTGTTTTTTTTCTGAGATAAATTTATAATCTCTGCTGTGTCTCCGTTTTCTCAGACGTCCTTTAGAGTTGGACACAGACGGTATCTGGTGCGTCCTGCCCAACACTTTCCCCGAGAATTTCGTCATCAAGTCGACCAATGAGAAGAAACCCAAAGTCACAATCTCCTACCCTGGAGCTATGCTCAACATCATGGTCAAGGCAAGCTCCCCGTATGCCGGACACTCCTTAACCAGTATCAGCAACCAAAACATCACGTTCGTCCATGCTGTAAACCACACCAGTTTTGTTAAAAAGAATGTTGTTTTTTTAACCTACACTTCAGAAATCTAGTCTATCATGGTCTCTGTACAGGCAGCTCTGTGTTTGTTTGGCTTGAAATACTAACTTGTTTGTTTGTTTGTTCTTTTGTTCTGTGTTTGCAGGAGGGCTTCACCAATCACCAGTACCAGGAGCTGGTGGACCCTGCCTCTCTGACCTACGAGACGCGTGCGGAGAACAGCATCTTTTTCGAGGTGGACGGGCCCTACCTCGCCATGATCCTCCCTGCCTCCAAAGAGGAAGGCAAGAAACTGAAGAAGAGGTAAGAGAGCACTGATACAGGGGATGGGTTTTCTTCACCAGCACCGTGAGGTCACATGGCATGGACGACAGCATGCAGATTAAGCCTTGTCAGGGACTGAAAAAGGATTTTCAATTTAATTCCGATTAATGGAAAAATCCACTGCTTAGACCTATGCAAGGAACCCCCGACCCCCCCCCCCCAGTAATCTTATTAATGTGCAAATGCAAACACTTGTTTCTCTCATAAAATGTTATTTCTTTGTGTGGCGATTTGTTTTATCAGTAATCCTTCGGGGAACCTTGGCATGTTTTGAATGTGACCATTTAATTCAGCATATTTTACATTATAACAGCATTAATAAGAGATTAGCAGACAAACGACAGGTCATATACATCTACTGCTAGTACCTAAACGAACTCGCTCACACATTTGCACTCACTCACACACACACACACAATCACACTGACATAGATGCATAAGTTGATTGGAAGCTTGCTCTTTGTTCTTTGTCCACTGATGCTAAGATCTTTTTTTTTTTCTTGCGTTTGTTGTTTTGTATGTTGCTAGTTCAGTGTGAATATGCCTGTGTGTTATTGGGTTAAGTAAAGTTATTGGGTTATTGGGTTAAGTAAATGTGATGTGTTAATGAGCATTGTCTGTGCTGGTTTTAGGTATGCTGTGTTTAATGAGGATGGCTCTCTGGCCGAGCTGAAGGGCTTTGAGGTGAAGCGGAGAGGAGAGCTCCAGCTCATTAAGATCTTCCAGTCCTCGGTGTTTGAGGCTTTTCTGAAGGGAACCACTCTGGAGGAGGTCTACGCCTCCGTAGCCAAGGTGGCTGACTATTGGCTGGACGTGCTCTACAGCAAGGTAACGTGGGATAGGTCTGACAGAAGGCAGATCACGCTGGAGGAACGAATCTCCAAACCAGTGTTGTCTTAAGCTTCAGGATCCTCTCAGCTTCCCTTTTGTTTTTCCTTCTCTTCTCTTCTTTTAGCTGGTTACAAACCACCACATATGCCAGTGTAACACTGCTTAAGGCAGCCTGTTTTCACTTCGGAAGTTTGTTATTGTCTATTTTCCACTGGTTCTTGGTATCACTGAGGTGAAATCAGGGATGGATGAATAAAAGGTTTTTTTCTCACCCGCTCTCTCATTCTCTTATAGTTTTTCTTGTGTTTATCTCAGTTACAGGACGTTGCTTTTTAATGTTTAACGTCTAAGTTAATGTTGTGTTTTTGTTTGTTGACTTTTTTTTGTTTACCTGGCTCTCACCATTCCCTCTCCCAGGCTGCCAATATGCCGGATGCCGAGCTGTTTGAGCTGATCTCGGAGAACCGCTCCATGTCTCGGAAGCTGGAGGATTACGGCGAGCAGAAGTCCACCTCCATCAGCACGGCCAAGAGGCTGGCGGAGTTCCTGGGTGATCAGATGGTGAAGGATGCTGGGCTCAGCTGCCGATACGTCATCTCTCGAAAACCAGAGGGGTCCCCAGTCACTGAGAGGTAAAGGCCCCCCCTTAACCTGTAACCCAGGATCTCAAGGGCCATGTTTCCTGCTGGTTTTTGTTTCTGCCAGCCACCGTATGTCACGGATTAGTTTAAGTGTATCCAGATCTGCCTTCCTGTGGTTGTTGTTGGGTCCTTCATGTTAAGTCAATGCCGAGTCATTCATCCCTTTCCCTGAACATTTCCCTGAATGTTTGGGAAGTTTTTTATACTCTTTTATTGTTGTTGCGGGTTTATTTTTCTAATGTCCGTCAAACATCAATTACACGCACACATAAGAGAAAAGAACTAGAAAAAACAGCAGTAATCTCTTCTGATTTGACATTCACTATCTCACTGACTGGTTGACTATTCCATTTTTGCTTTCTGGATTATTTTAAGTTTTTATATCCCTGCATAATTTTGCACCTGGCCCCTGAGCTGTTGACAGTCATGTTCAGATTGTCAATAGGCATCTATGTTTTCCTCTAACATATGTGCCAACTCTTTCTCTCTCTCTCTCTCTCTCACACACACACACACACACACACACACACACACACGCAGGGCCATTCCTCTGGCGATCTTCCAGGCGGAGCCAAGTGTGAAGAAACACTTCCTGCGCAAGTGGCTGAAGATGCCGAGTCTTCACGACCTGGACATCAGATCTGTAAGACCTCACACTGTTCTCCTTTTCTCTCACCATTCTCCTCTCCTTTCTCCTCACACCGTTCTCCTCTCCTTTCTCCTCACACCGTTCTCCTCTCCTCTCCTCACACCGTTCTCCTCTCCTCACACTGTTCTCCTCTCCTCTCCTCACACTGTTCTCCTCTCCTCTCACCGTTCTCCTTTCCTCTCTCCTCACACCGTTCTCCTCTCCTCTCCTCACACTGTTCTCCTCTCCTCTCACCGTTCTCCTCTCCTCTCCTCACACCGTTCTCCTCTCCTCTCCTCACACCGTTCTCCTCTCCTCTCCTCACACTGTTCTCCTCTCCTCTCACCGTTCTCCTTTCCTCTCTCCTCACACCGTTCTCCTCTCCTCACACTGTTCTCCTCTCCTCTCCTCACACTGTTCTCCTCTCCTCTCACCGTTCTCCTTTCCTCTCTCCTCACACCGTTCTCCTCTCCTCACACTGTTCTCCTCTCCTCTCCTCACACTGTTCTCCTCTCCTCTCACCGTTCTCCTTTCCTCTCTCCTCACCGTTCTCCTCTCCTTTCTCCTCACACCGTTCTCCTCTACTCTCTCCTCACCGTTCTCCTCTCACTTCACTGTTCTCTTCTCCTCTCCCTGTTCTCCTCTCCTCTCACCGTTCTCCTCTCCCCGTTCTCCTCTCCTCTCACCGTTCTCCTCTCCCCGTTCTCCTCTCCTCTCCTCTCACTGTTGTCCTCTCCCCGTTCTCCTCTCCTCTCCTCTCCCCATTCTCCTCTCCTCTCACCGATCTCCTCTCCTCTCCTCACACCGTTCTCCTCTCCTCTCCTCACACCGTTCTCCTCTCCTCACTGTTCTCTTCTCTTCATACCGTTCTCCTCTCCTCACTGTTCCCTACTCCTCACACCGTTCTCCTCTCCTCTCCTCACACCGTTCTCCTCTCCTCACACCATTCTCCTCTCCTCTCCTCTCCTCTCCCCTCACCGTTCTCCTCTCATCTGTCCTCACACCATTCTCCCCTCCTCTCCCCATTCTCCTCTCCTGGGGAGTGTTTCTTGCCGTGGTGAAGCTGTTAACCTGCTCTCTTCTCATCATTCTCTTTTTCTGATGGTCTTTTCACAGATCTTAGACTGGGGATATTACATAGAGAGACTGGGCAGTGCTATTCAAAAGATCATCACCATTCCTGCAGCTCTCCAACAGGTAATGCACTTCACGGTACTAATCAGATGCACCTGTGGACTAGAACCGTTAACTTGACTTTTCAACAGAATACAATGCTTTCTTTCATTAAAATGGCTTAGTGTTGTGTATGAAACAATAGAAGTAATTTGTGAAAATAAAAATGTCTCAGTGACAGTGTTTCTGAGAGAACCCCTGAGAACACATCACCATAGACAGTTTTTCCCGGTCCATAAGGTTAGTGTTAATGTAACGGGGAAAGTTGCCTGAGCTGTTGGTCTCATTTCCGGTTCTCAGGTGAAGAACCCTGTGCCCAGAGTGCGGCACCCGGACTGGCTCCACAAGAAACTTCTGGAAAAGAATGACATCTACAAGCAGAAGAAGATTAGTGAGCTTTTCACCAGTGAGGGCAAGAGACAGGTACATCCACATCTGACAGAGGAGGACTCTGGGAACACCTCTTTCCCTTTAGAGATCTTCTTCCGCTCTTTTTCATACTCTCTCTCTCTCTCTCTCTTTCCCCCCCCTCTCTTTTTGTCTTTCTTTCATGTTTTATCTCTTTGGATTTCTCGCACTCTCTTCTCCACTGTTTTGTTCAACACCCCCCCCCCCCCCCCCCCATCCCCACCCCTGTCATCCATCACCCAGTCTCTCTCTCTCTCTCCTTGCTATCTCTCATTCTCATTTGCTTCTTATCTCTTACTCTCCCACTGTCTTCCCAGGCTGATTCAATAACACACACACACACACACACTCTCTCTCTCACTCTCTCTCCCTTCCTTCTCAGATTGCCCATCAGGCAGTAGTGCCGGGACAGGCGGCAGACATGGAGGATTTTGGGATGCCCCGGCGCCCTCTGCAGCCTGCCATTCCCATCAGCACCAAGAGGAAGCGCGCCTCTCAGGGTGAGGACAGCCAGGTCGAGTCTCAAGAGCTGGCACTTACCCAGTCCTGGAGAGAGGTCCTGGGCCCACCGCCCCCTATGGGTACAACACAGGTACTGCACCCTGCTTACTAACTACACTCGTGTGTGCGTTCACCACATGGTCTTAGTTATATTTTCATTGATTGATTGACTGACGTTTGTTATCATTTGTTGTTATTCAGTTGTTAATTATGTATTGTTATTGTATTGCAATTGTTATAATTGGACCTTGTGTTTCTATTCTTACTGAACAACTTTAAACAACAAATGATTATCGTATGCTTTGACAATATGAATAAAACTAACAACAGTTTTGGTAATGCGCTTAATAGATGAATTAATCTGATTTAAATTGAAGCTTTTAGAAGTTAAGTGCTAATCCTGTGTGAGGCTAGACTAGTAAAATACAAAACTAAACAGAGTACTTGTGTGTGTCTGTGTCTGTGGGTGTGTGTGTCTGTGGGTGTGTGTGTCTGTATGTATGTATGTGTCTGTATGTGTGTGTCTGTATGTGTGTGTGTCTGTGTCTCTGTGTGTGTCTCTGTGTGTGTCTCTGTGTGTCTGTGTGTGTCTGTCTGTGTGTGTCTCTCTGTGTGTGTGTCTGTGTGTGTCTGTGTATGCGTCTGTGTGTGTATGCGTCTGTGTGTGTATGCGTCTGTGTGTGTATGCGTCTGTGTGTGTCTGCGTCTGTGTGTGTCTGCGTCTGTGTGTGTCCGCGTCTGTGTGTGTGTGTCTGTGTGTCTGTGTCTGTGTGTGTGTGTGTCTGTGTGTGTGTGTGTGTGTGTTTGCGTCTCTGTGTCTGTATGTGTGTGTCTGTGTGTGTGTGTGTGTCTGTGTCTGTGTGTGTGTCTCTGTGTCTGTATGTGTGTGTGTCTGTATGTGTGTCTCTGTGTCTGTGTGTGTGTGTCTGTGTCTCTGTGTGTGTGTCTGTGTCTCTGTGTGTGTGCGTGTGTCTGTGTGTGTGCGTTTGTCTGTGTGTGTGCGTGTGTCTGTGTTTGTGTGTGTGTGTGTGTGTGTGTGTGTCTGTCTCTGTGTCTGTGTCTGTGTGTGTCTCTGTGTCTGTGTCTGTGTGTGTGTCTCTGTGTCTGTGTCTGTGTGTGTGCGTGTGTGTCTGTGTGTGTGCGCGTGTGTCTGTGTGTGTGCGCGCGCGCGTGTGTGTGTGTGTGTGTGTATGTGTCTGTTGTGTGTGTCTCTGTATGTGTATGTGTGTGTCTATGTCTGTGTGTGTGGTGCAGGAGGAGCGTCTCGTGTGGCTGCGCTACCATAAGAAAAAGTGGGAGCTGCAGATCAGACAGAGGAAAGAGCGGAAGAAGAGACGGCGGATGATTGACGGCGAGCCTCAGCCGTCCGGAGGAGGGGTGATCAGACACGGACCAGTCACGGGCCTGGGCAACTTCCTCCGGAGGACGGCCCGTAGCATTCTGGACATGCCCTGGCAGATTGTCCAGGTGAGAAGGCTTCGTCAGTCAAGCCCTGACGTCACGTGCAGTGTTTTACGATGCTGTACCTTTCAGTGATCAGACCGCCTAGAGGGATAAAGATGTCATTAAACATCTCATAACTCGCTTTAACTGTGCTGCCCAGTCAGCTGTCTCAAACACGAGTCAGTCATTAGTGCTTTTGTTTGTCGCTTTAGTGTAATTTTGCCGTTACAATTTTTTTTTTCCTGTATAAATCTGGATTTAAATGTAGACCTAAGCAGTTATAAGAGTTTAATTAATGATGCTTACAGACTTACAAATATGTCAGTCCTATAAGTGTTAATGTACACTCTCCTGACACAGTCTGTTACTGGATTTTAAAATCTGATTGGCTATACTGTTGCGTCCTTTCGTCCCGGTCCCAGATTGCAGAGACCAATCACCCGGGCCTGTATAAGCTATGGGCAGTGATTGGCAGCGACCTGCACTGTATGAAGCTCAACATCCCTCGTGTGTTCTATGTCAATCAAAGAGTTCCCAAGCAGGAGGAGGGAGCCACGTATAAGAAGGTTTGTCATCAGATAAAGAAATAAAGAGTCATTTTAAAGCACAGTGGACGGTTTTGCTTTTTCATCTTCAAATACTGAGTCAGTAAATATACAGTCACAAGCTTGTCTGTGTATGTGTGTCAGTGTGTCAGTTTAATTTAGCTAGTCTAGCCCTCTAAAACTTTCCACATGTGCCAGTTTTAATCATGTAATAATAGTTTTGAGAGTAAAGGACGGTTGATTTTCATAATTTCTTTATGTATTTCTCTTCCTTTTTTCCAGGTTAACCGGATGCTTCCGCGCTCTAACGTGGTGTATTACCTTTACCAGTACACGGTGCCTGAGGATATGTACCAGGAACATATCAATGAGATTAATGCTGACCTCTCTGCCCCCGATATAGAGGGTGTATATGAGACCCAGGTACTCTTCAGCATCTAACACAATCAGATATGGCTTTTGAACATTTAGTTTGGCTCTCTGAGCTGCAGTACAGGTGTGTGAGGAAAACTGTCGTATGTACAGGTGTATGTATCACTGTCATGTTTCATAGACTTATGATAATGGTCAGTAGAGCTGTTGGAAGTGAGAGAGTGAAGGGAGAATATGTATGTGTGATCTGGTCTTCTGGTCCTCCCAGTGTTGTGTAATCTTCGACGTCTGAATGTAAAGTAGCTATTTTAAGTAGCTATTTGGAAAGAGTGTGTGTATGATCCAACTCTCTCCTGCACCCAGGTCCTCTTGCTTTTCTGCACGCGTGTGTGTGTGCGTGTAGGTGTGCGCGTGTATTTGTGCATCTACATTCTGATGCGGCTCTCTCCTGTCTCCAGGTGCCCTTGCTGTTCCGTGCTCTGGTGCAGTTGGGCTGTGTGTGTATGGTGAACAAACATGTGGTGAGAGACCTGGCGGACCGGGAGGCCGATACCTTTGACCTGGAACACCTGGAGATGAGATCTCTGGCCCAGTTCAGCTACCTCGAACCCGGTACAGAACCAGAACTTCTGTTCTAAAATACACAAATACAAAAAAAAATACAAATCATTCTCTGACTCTCCCAAACCTCCAGTCCTACAGCATAATGTTCCCATTACACAGTTAGAAAATGTTTGACCTGGTGTTTTTTTTTTTTTTCTTTGTTATTTCTGGTAAAGCTGTAGGCAGTGTGTGCTGTTGCTGTGAATTATAAAGCTCTCATAAACCTTCATTACAGGCAGCGTCAGACACATCTACCTGTACCACCACGCTCAGGGTCACAAAGCCCTGTTTGGACTGTTTATTCCCTCCCAACGCAAGGCCAGCGTCTTCGTCCTGGATACGGTGCGTGTAAAAATACATAACACAACCTATTTTAGGGCTATTACCACAGGAGTGCAGCCGCAGTTTGACAGGCTGATTTCCTCTCAGAATGTTCAGACCTTAGCTGAAGCTCTTTCAAGTTTTGTTTTTGTTTCTTTTTTTTTTTTACCACATGCAAAAAGAAGTTATGTAACCACTTATTCAAAATCCATTGTCCTACTCCTAAGTACTCTCAGTTAAAGAAATGACAAAGCTTATGACATCCTTGGTTAAATTAACATTCACGCTGCTGAAAAGTCACTGTCTGTTGGTTGCAACTCTGCCACCCGCAGGTGCGGAGTAACCAGATGCCCAACCTGGGCACGCTGTACGGGGCAGAGCGCACAGCCTTACTGGAGAAGACCAGTGAGGAGCTCCTGCCTCCGGAGAAACACACGTTCGAAGTGCGAGCGGAGAATGACATCAAAGCCATCTACAGGGCACTGCAGAGAATCCTAGTCAACTACAAGGTATCCTCACATGTCTGACTGTCTGTCTCCCTGTGCTGTCTGTCTGTCTCTCTGTCTATCTGTTCATCCATCCAGTTCTCTCTGTGTCAACGTCTGGGTTGTGTTTGCATTTGCAGGAGGAGCGCCGTGGTCCCACTCTGATCGCCGTGCAGTCTAACTGGGACCAGCGCAGACTGGTTTCGGGCATGCCCGTACTAGAGGAGTTCCCCGTGGTGCCCGTCCACGTGGTGGATGAGATCAGCTACAGCGTCCTAGACTGGCAGCGCCACGGAGCCCGACGCATGATCCGACATTACCTCAACCTGGACAGCTGTCTCTCCCAGGCCTTCGACATGGCCAGGTCTGACCGCCACACAGCTGGGGACTTCTGCTAGTCTTCTAACAGTCTGTGGAAGAATGCAAAATAAATAGCCTCTTTTGTTTACCGTAGTTAGGAATTCAGAATGGATGATATCATAGAAAATGCATTTAGAATAAATTTTAATATGTTACTTTAACATAATAAAGTTACAAATTCTAAATAAAACTTTCCGCAGTTTATCTCCCTGTCTTTATGTATAGCCAGAAATAGACTAATGTGTTTTAATAACTCTGTATGATCACACAAAGTCAATTCCTCTCACAGACAGGGGAAAAAAAAGAACCGTTTTCTTTTTCTCTGTAGGTATTACCACCTGCCCATCGGGAACCTGCCCCAGGACATGTCTGTTTTCGGCTCTGACCTCTTCTTCGCCCGACACCTGCGGAAACACAACCACCTGCTCTGGCTGTCGCCCACCGCCCGGCCCGACCTCGGGGGGAAAGAGGCAGACGACAGCAGGCTGGTTATGGAAAACGACGAGAGAGGATCTATGGAGATTAATGCAGCGGGCTGCTACTCCACAGGTACACAGGGGTTTAATAGATACTTTTCTTTTCTTTTCTTTTCTTTTCCCTTTTTTGTGTGCATTCTTTTTTTCAGGTTTTCTGCTTGGTTGTCTTAGCTGTAATTTTTGTGTGTTTGGTTTCTGTCTTGTGAAAAAGTCATGGACATTAAAATGACTCATCCCTCTTTTTTTCTGGTGTGCGTGTGTGCGTGTGTGCGTGCGTGCGTGTGCGCGTGTGCGTGCATGTGCATCTGTCTGTGTGTGTGTGTGTTCTCGTTCCTGGGGCAGTGAGTGTGGAACTGGACATCCAGAGTCTTGCAGTAAACACGATCCTGCAGTCTCAGCATGTTAATGACATGGAGGGCGGAGCCAGCGTGGGCGTGAGCTTTGATGTCATCCAGCACGCCTCTCTGGAGGAAATGATGTCAGGGAACCAGGGTGCCAGCGCTGTGGCCAGTTATGACGAGACGGCCCTCTGCTCCAACACCTTCAGGTCAGCCCCTCTGGAGCTGCTGAACCAATAACACGTTACTGAAAAAAAAAAACATCTTCAGGTCAGCCCCTCTGGAGCTGCAGAACCAATAACACGCTACTGAAAAAAAAAAAAACACCTTCAGGTCAGCCCCTCTGGAGCTGCTGAACCAATGACATGTTACTGAAAAAAAAAAAACACCTTCAGGTCAGCCCCTCTGGAGCTGCTGAACCAATAACACGTTACTGAAAACAAAAAAAAACACCTTCAGGTCAGCCCCTCTGGAGCTGCTGAACCAATAACACGTTACTGAAAAAAAAAAAACACCCTCAGGTCAGCCCCTCTGGAGCTGCAGAACCAATAACACGTTACTGAAAACAAAAAAAACACCTTCAGGTCAGCCCCTCTGGAGCTGCAGAACCAATAACACGTTACTGAAAAAAAAAAAACACCTTCAGGTCAGCCCCTCTGGAGCTGCTGAACCAAAGACATGTTACTGAAAAAAAAAAAACACCTTCAGGTCAGCCCCTCTGGAGCTGCTGAACCAATAACACGTTACTGAAAAAAAAAAACACCTTCAGGTCAGCCCCTCTGGAGCTGCAGAACCAATAACACGTTACTGAAAAAAAAAAAACACCTTCAGGTCAGCCCCTCTGGAGCTGCTGAACCAATAACACGTTACTGAAAACAAAAAAAACACCTTCAGGTCAGCCCCTCTGGAGCTGCTGAACCAATAACACGTTACTGAAAAAAAAAACACCTTCAGGTCAGCCCCTCTGGAGCTGCAGAACCAATAACACGTTACTGAAAAAAAAAAACACCTTCAGGTCAGCCCCTCTGGAGCTGCAGAACCAATAACACGTTACTGAAAAAAAAAAAAAACACCTTCAGGTCAGCCCCTCTGGAGCTGCAGAACCAAAGACATGTTACTGAAAAAAAAAAAAAAACATATCACACTGTGGGTGATTTAACTGTGCTTCACCCAGCATCAGACCCAAAGGCCTCTGTCTTTTATTTTACAAGAGAAAATCTAAAAAGACTCCCTCACAATTTAAGACCAACTGTTTGTTTCTCTTGACGAGTCATCAAACTTTGTGTGTGTACATACACAGACACACACTTGTGTATAGATTGTGACAGAAGAGGATGAGGATATGTAAATATTGTTAGCCTCTGTGTGTCTGTGTGTGTGTGTATGTGTGTGTGTGTGTGCGTGTGTGCGCGCGTTCAGACTATAACAAAAGGAGGATATATAAATTTTGTTAGCCTGTCAGCAGTTAGATGTCTAACAGTGAAGATTTTATGTGGGGTTTATTTGTACCGTTATTGTATATTTGTAAAGAACCTGTTTGTTTTGTTTGTTTGTTTGTTTGTTTGCTTGTAGGATCCTGAAGAGCATGGTTGTAGGTTGGGTGAGGGAGATCACACAGTACCACAACGTTTACGCCGATAACCAGGTGATGCACTTCTACCGCTGGCTCCGATCTCCCAGCTCCCTGCTCTACGACCCCGCCCTGCATCGAACCCTGCTCAACATGATGAAGAAGATCTTCTTACAGTGAGTGCGCCCGGCTGCCTGTCTCACTGTCTCACTGTCTTTGTTTACTTGTCTGGCTGTCTGCCTGTCTGTCGGGCATGAAGTCTGGAGTGAAAAATCTCTAACCTCTTTACTCTTGTCTTACATTGCCTGCCTGATAATTAGAAACGGATGGAAGAAAAGAGACACAAAAAAAAAATCTGTCCATATTACCGGATAGAGCGTTGTTTGTTTTCATGTCATGAGAAAACGTCAGAGAGATGAGTGAACTCTAGGATGTTTTAACATGCCTTGACACTCTAACTTGTTCTTTTGCCTGTTTGTGTTGTGTAATGTCTTCTTCTCTCTCTCTCTCTCTCTCTCTCTCTTTCAGGCTTGTTGCTGAATTTAAACGTCTCGGTTCGTCTGTGATCTACGGAAACTTTAACCGCATCATCCTCTGCACCAAGAAGCGACGCATCGATGACGCCATCGCCTACGTAGAGTACATCACCAACAGGTGACGAGTCACTGCCCCCCCATCACAAACGCAGCTTTGTCCTCACTTTGCTGATTGGACAGATCTGATCACTAGACAGAATTAAGAGTCTCATCTGACGCCTGCCGTTTCATTGTTTTCCTCTCCTCTCCTTATATCAGCATTCATTCCCGAGAGATCTTCCACTCTCTGTCCATCACGTTTTCCCGCTGCTGGGAATTCCTGCTTTGGATGGATCCCGCCAACTACGGTGGAGTGAAGGGAAAGCTGCCCTCCAGTGTCCTGTACGGCGAGGTGCGTACGGCCGCATTTTCCCAGCCAGTGGAAAAAGCCCATTCCCAAATGAATTGACCTGGATGTGTCTGTCTGTGTGGGTCTGTGTGTGTGTGTCTGTCTGTCTGTCTATCTGTGTGTCTGTCTGTCTGTCTGTCTGCGTCTGTGTGTGTTTGTCTGTGTATCTGTCTGTCTGTGTGTCTGTCTGTGTGTCTGTGTCTGTGTGTGTGTGTGTGTGTGTGTAATCTAACTTGACCCTCCTGTTTAGTGACTTGGCCCTCGTTTACTCATGTACTCTGTTCTCTGACTGACTAGACTTCTGTGGAGCTTAATAATCTGGGAGTGAACGGTTTAAAGGCAGATGTGGATTTTTTGATGTGAAGGGTAGAAACTGGAAATGACCTTTAAAGATGTATTCAGTGTGTAGATATCTGCAGTGCAATGGTTTCAGTTGCAGCTTCAGCAGACCACTTCTGTAGCACCCCTTATAAACAGTTTGTCTGGAAGTTTTCATTGTTATGAATTTTTGCAGACAGACTAAACATTGTGCTGGTAAGCATAGACCCTCTGCATATTGTTTCTCAGAGAAGAATTATTCAAGGGGTAAATGCATTAATTTAATCCAGTAAATCTGAGAATCAGAGCTGTGGGTTTTTTTGTTTGTTTGTTTTTTGTTTGTTTTTTTGCAGCTTCTTCACATTTACATTTGCACTGGTTCATTTGGCAGAGTCATGCTTTGCATGTTTACTGTGAGCAGATTCAAATTATGGCCTGATTCTTAAACAGAGTGTTCTCTCTGGGCCACTTTGAGAGTGTTTTCTCTCTCTCTCTCTCTCTCTCTCTCCCCCTCTTCTGTCTCTCCTTCTCTCTCTCTGTCTCCCTCCCTCTCTCTCTCCTTCTCTCTCTCTCTCTCTCTCTCTCCCCCTCTCTTCTGTCTCTCTTTCTCTCTGTCTCCCTCCCTCCCTCCCTCCCTCTATCTCTCCCTCTCTCTCTCCTTCTCTCTCTCTCTCTAGAATGGAACTGGGCAGAAGAAGGGAGAGGGAGAGGAGGACAGTGAGGATGAGGAGGAAGAGGATGCTGCCAGGCGGGAGGAAGATGACGACGGCGATGATGATGATGGCGGTGAAGATGAGGTGGAGGACCTGATTGAGAGCAACTGGAACATAATGCAGTATCTGCCTCAGACGGCGTCCTGTCAGAAATATTTCCTCATGATCATCTCAGGTGAGGGAGGCCCGTCCCAGTTCTCTCTCTCTTACACACAGTCGTCATTTCACAACACCATCATCTGATCTGTCGTGCTTTCCCGTGATGCTTTAAGCAAGAGACACTCTTACTTGGGTGGTTTCTTCAACCCAGTCATCACAGAACCTTGTTTACTTACACAGCTGATTCAGCTGGTCAGATGAATTATTGAGTCCTGGATCAGCTGAAAACAGGTGTGTTAGTGTAGGGGTGAAAACAGGTGTGTTAGTGTAGGGGTGAAAACAGGTGTGTTCAGGCAGGAGGAGGTAAAGGAGTACAGTGTTAAGATTCGCCGGTATAATTCATATCTCTGTAAAGAAATCTTGATGTGCTGAATGAGTAGAAATGTAACATTTTTAGAGAAGGTCAATTCAGGCTCAGTCCCTCTTGAGTTCTGGAATCATTTGGGTTTTTTTCTTACCCTCTCTCATTGGTCCACAGCCTACATAGCAGCTGTCTATCACAGCATGAGGGAGGAGCTTCGACGCAATGCCCCGGGTGCCACTCCTATTAAGAGGCGGGGCGGAAGTCAAGTATCCCAGCAAGCGACAGGGGATATCAGCGCCCTTCCTGGTATGTTTGGAGTTTTGAGAGAATGTAAACACTATCAGAGACAGGTTTTTGTTTGTTTGTTTGTTTGTTTTTGAAACGGTCTGTACCTTCATGTGGGGTAAGGAACTAAACACAGATTCTTTTACCAAGATCTTGCCCATGTTTTCAACAAACGAAAGATTCCAGCAGATATCTCAAAACAACAGTCTCAGAATATGATAATGTATAGTGTTAATGGGAGGAGACCTACACAAGGACAAGCAAGTCAACACACTGCCAAAGTGACCCTGTGCAGGGTCACGGCTCTGGATAAAAGCATCAGCTAAAGGGAATGAATAAACAAACAGGCTCTGTGAATTTGTTAAGACTGTGAAATAGGACATCAGTTTGAAAAATGAGCTCTTTATAGAAAGTTGGAAGGTGCCGTATCAATTAAACGTTATCTTAAAAAAAAATGCTGCTCATTTTCTTGTTTTCTTTTTCTTTTTTTTCCTCCCCTGTAGGCATGATCACCTTCTCCAAGGAGTATGTGTCCAGTGAACTGACCCAGAACCTGTTCACCATCACGCAGAAGATCCAGAAGAAGGTGTCGGGAACCAGGAATGTTGCCCTGCCGTCCGAAATGTTCCCCGTTTTGCCCGGTTCCCACCTTCCCCTCAACAACCCCGCCCTGGAGTTCATCAAATACGTCTGCCAGGTAAGACGGCCCTGTAGAGTGACCATGTAAAAGCGTCTGGATGACTGAGCCGTGTTCCAATAGCATGACAACGACTCTCATTGTCTCCTCTTGTCTCCCTGTCTCCTTTCCTTCTGGAGTTAATAAAATACTACCAGGACAGGCTGAACAGACATGATATGAATGCCTTACAGAGGCTTCATCATAGTGTGATTTATCCAGTCAGTTAAGATTAATGACCAAGAGAACAAGTCCGTAAGGAACAGGAGCACTGATTGGGACAGGGTCAGTCATTCAACTGCAGCACCTACACATGTAACCTAAGTCTGCTTCAGAGTGGACAAGACGGCTCAGGAGTTCCAGTGGCACATAAACCTCCTCTTTGTCTTTTTTGCTGCTGTTGTTAAAACAATAGTGGCACCTTGAGGAATCCGTGGAAGTGTAGTCCCCTTTTTAGACTCAAATGCATTCAGTCTGAGATTAACATATATGTGCATTTGAACAGGTTTTGACAGACGTGTGGGTGGTCTCTTTTAGGTCCTTTCCTTGGACACGAACATCGTTAACCAGGTGAACAAGCTGAAGAGAGACCTCCTCAGGCTGGTAGAAGTGGGCGAGTTTTCGGAGGAGGCCCAGTTCCGTGACCCCTGTAACTCCTATGTCCTGCCAGAGGTCATCTGCCATCAGTGTAACTTCTGCCGCGACCTTGACCTTTGCAAGGACCCCTCTATGGCTCAGGTTAGTAGAGAGAGAGAGAGAGTCGCCCGAACTTAAGGAAAAAGTTGATCTGAAACCACTCTCTCCTTTATCTGTTCACTGCTGTTGGCCTTGGTTTGCTACGTACAACTGAGTTATGGTTTAGGAGGCAAAAACGATTGGAATTCTGTTTATTTTCTGCCTTCAGTTGGAATTAAACTGGAAGTAAACCCAACCTGTAAGCGGAGAGATAACATGTTAAAAAATTCTCCGAGTACTTCATCTGTTAATGTCGCACAGTGCTTAGACCGGCCTGAGTTAATGCAGTTTACTGAAGCCTCCCCTGTTGTCTCCCCTGCAGGACGGCTCGGTTTTGCCCCAGTGGTACTGTTCCAACTGCCAGGCCCAGTACGAGACTGAGTCCATTGAGATGGCGCTGGTGGAGGCCCTACAGAAGAAACTGATGAGCTACACTCTACAGGACCTGGTAACGGGACTCTCAGACCACACTGCCTGTGTTTGGGCCGGCGGTTCTGATCGCCTGTGCTTTTGTCTGTTCTGCCCGTCAATGTGTAATGTCTCTGTGGATGCGCTAAGCGGCGATGAGAAGAGCCTGCGTGTTTCTCACATGTTCTCTATGTCTTTCTTACTCAGTTACACATGCTTGAATCATTAGTCGTGTCAGGGGAAAAAAAGTACTCGATACTCTTTTGTCTGTCTTTTGTTTGTTTGTTTGTTTGTTTGCTTTGAGGATCGGTCTCAAAATCATTTTACGTTGGGAAATTCCGCTGGTGATTCTGATGAAATTTTCTGATAAAAAAATCTTGGTGGCTTGATGACAGTGTTTTTGGTGTGTCTGTTTCTTCTTCTGTGGGATGGAAAACATTTGCATTTTTTTGTCCCCCTCCCAGGAGTGCGGTAAATGCAGAGGCGTGAAGGAGGCGAACATGCCCGTGTACTGCAGCTGTGCAGGAGATTTCAGCCTCACCTTCTCCTCCAAGGTCAGACGTGATGAAACCCGCCCCACCCTCCCAGGGTGTGTTAGTGCTAGAATCAGACTTGCCGTATGAAATTTGGGGGCTGGAATTGAGAAAATGGAGACATAAGATATTACGTAACGAGTTAATAAACTGTGATGTAAATGATGCAGATTTTTCATTTCTTTAGAAAGATTTATTTAAATGTTTATCACCAATGTTTGTTTGCCCCCCCCCCCCCCACCCTCCACACCGTCTCTCTCCTACAGACCTTCTCGGAGCAGATCAGAGTTTTCCGGAACATTGCCGCCCACTACAACATGAACTTTTTATTGGAGACCATTGATTGGTTGCTTCACATGAGCCCACAGCTCTCCTAGAATGTCTGTTTTTTTTTCATTTTCCTTTTTCAAGGTTAATGAAAGTGCAACCTGCTATGGATTCGGCCTGCAGCCAGGTCTCCTGTGCCATGGCTCCTGGTTTGAGGATGTCTCACTTTTGTGGATGTCTCACTTTTGTGGCACCTGGAAATCAGGGCTCGTAAAAGTCTAACCTGAACAGGATCAGGATTGGATGGACAGTGGATGAGAAAAATGAATTGTGAATTGGGAAATGCCTTTGTTCATTTTTTAATACAATGACCGCTACATGCTTTTTGTGTGTTTTTGTTTTGTTTTGTTTTGTTTTGTTTTATGTAGTTTTTGTATATCAAAAGAATCTTGTGGTGTTGAAGTAATGATTATTAGTGTTTCTGTCCTTTTCTATGTGAATAAATATTGTTTTGTACTTGAAAACCAAACATAGGTGGTGGTTTCATTGTGCCAGCTCTAGCTTTGCAGATATGTTTGCAAATCGAGTCTGTTTGCAGTTGAAAACATTTCTGTCCACTTCGGACCAATCAAGAGAAATGTGTAAGCACTACCCGTGATTTGTGAGAAATTTGGAGATTTTTCCCATCTGGAATTAGACACTAATGGGCGTCCCTAAATGACCGCTTGAAAGCTTTTGTATCCAGTCACCGTTTTAACGACCTTTTACCCACAAAGTTCCTTTTGACGTCGTCATCAGTACGCGCTGATGCTGTTGACTGGTCCCAAATGCCCTGTGATGGCCATCTCGTGCAGTAATCATCGAGTCTTTTTTTAAATTTATTTTTAACATGATTTGCAGTCCCGGTTTGAACGCGTTGGTCTGAAAAACTCAATAAAAATGACTTTTTTTTTAACAACCCCCCCAACCCGTAAAACACTTAGCTATCTGAGATCAATCAGGGAATTAGAGGAGGACCAGGAACCTATTTCACCCTGTGATCATAACCTGGTTTGCTCCTACGCTACGGCATATTTTCGTAAGATGACTCATACGCTCAGGCTGCGGGTGGATGGAGCTTACGGTCCAGTAATGAAATTTTGTTCCACGGGTCCGGTCAAAATTCAATTGGCAAAACAGATGTTTGAGCACTGCAGGCCAGAAAGACGTCTGCATCTACGCAGAATTCGCATGTATTTGATGTTTTTACTTTGTAACTTTTAAAGAACAGTATCCCCACGGGTTTCATTTATGGGTTATTTAATGTCTAAACATCCGTTTCGTTCATAACGACCCAACAATCCACAATCTCTTTATGTGGGCATGAGGATTTTGTTTTAAATAATTCACGAATTACAGAGAGAAAAACAAGTTCATGTTTTCGAGAATTGCAAACAAAACATGGCACAGGCATTCGCTGCTGGAAATGTTACATCACTGTATTTAAAACACCTGGTCTCGAATTTCTGTCTGGAGAATTGTGGTTTTTTTAAAAATGGAACGTGGTTAATCGTTCGAGGAGATCCATAATCTCCAGACTCGGTGCTTTCTCACGATCGATGTGTTGCTGCAATTAATCACACTTGGGAGAGCCAGGGATAGGCGCGCATTTCCCCACAATCTTATTATGGAAACCCATCTCATAGGAAGTGTCGTTATTATCAGATTAAGATTGTTGGTGAGAGTGGCTACCTCAACGCATCCTAGCTCTTCTTCTTCGCTGCGAGTGTATCAAACGATATATGATGCAGAGGGTGCGGCTCCCAGAGGAGTGTGACGTTCATAGTTTAACTTTGGTGAAAAAATAAATCAAATCAGAGCGAACAATTCAAAAGTGAATTTATATAGCCTAATTCCCGATCATTTTTACTACGACGACAGAGCTAACGGAGATTTTATGAGTCAGTGACTAAGAAATGTAACTATGGTTTCACCGCTGGTGCACCGTCTGCATTACATACTTGAATTTTTGAAGAACTTTACTGAGAAATCTTACGACCAGTGCATGAATCTATTTTCAAAATCATCAACTGTATTGTCATCTTACCATTTCCAACAGATGCTCAGTCAAACACACAGACAAAAAACAGTGCAAACAGACTAGCTATTATTCAACGTTCAACATTTATTGAGGTACAAGAGCTGTGGTGGTGTAGTAGCGCAATTTACACCGAATTTACACAAAATATACAGAAAACTGGGATGTCTTGCCTTTTCAAAATAGGATTTATAGACTAGACATCAGCAATAATGCGGTGATACGAACGGCATATATTCCACTCGGACAACAGAAATTAGAGATTCTCAGTCCGCTACACAAGCACAACGTTTGGGGACATCTAGGGGCATCTCAGGTCTTCCAGTCGTGGCGCTAAATGTCTCAAAAGTGCTTCAAAGTGCCACGCCCTCTGAGAGATCTGAGTGGGTGGAGCCATATTCTGTGGTCGTTAGTTCTGTTGAGACGGGCTGGGGGATCTTTTTGGATACCTGATTTAATTAGTAAAATAAACGAGAGAGAGAGAGAGAGAATTTAAAATGCATCTCCTCCTCAAGTACATCTTGTAAACATGTTTGATTGTATTCCCCGATGGAAAGAAATAGTGTTTATATATAGAGATTTTTTTTGTTTACTCACATTGTCAAACTTCCTCTCGCTGTAGATTTCATTCTTGTCAATAAAGGTTAGCATTATCCAGTCACAGATGATGGAACACTGGGGGAAACGGAGAGAGCGTCTGAGTACCAAACAGGCAAAGGTACAGTCCTCATGCATTGTTCACACGCACGTTATACAATTTTTGTCCAATCAAAACGTACAATTCCTACTGATGTCATGGCTGTCACTGTGTTGATAATAGTCGGAATAAGGCTGAATCTCCCCGCCTGCAAATTCGAACACAGGTATATCACTTTGAACTGTCGAAACTGACAACACAGGCATTTTTGAAAAGTCTTCTCATCTTCCCATCAAATGCTTTGAAAACAACTAAAATCTTACGTAGCCATGTACAATGATGTCCAAACGAATTCCGTAGGCTTTGATGAGCGTCCGGAATTCCTGGCCATTTTTGTGGTAATACTTGGCAAACCTAAGGGGTATTTTTCTTATTGTAAACAAGCACAAATCGCACAAATGACGATCAACAGAATGTTAATAATGCCTATACACCCTCTGCAAAGACGTCGACCTCACCTGTAGTTATATCCGGAGGTGTAAGGGATCTTCCGGATGTCGAGTCGTCGAAATGAGTACGTTGGTGTACATTTAGAGGGATCCAGGTCAAAGTCACATTTCCAATTGATGTAGACACCAATTACTCCTCCCTAAAATATGATATGAGGCACTGAACAGCAGTTTGAATAAATCTTCCGTTGCACCTGATTCTGTTGGTTTTATTCATTTCAATAACTCCACTCCACCCATTGCAGGCCTAGTTTTTTTTGTAGGTCCATTTATGAGAAGTCTATAAAACTTCTGACAGTTTAGAGATGCAGAGAAATGAAAGGAGAATGACATCCAAAAACCTTTTCGCTGAATTAATCAGGAACGAAACACATATTTCATATCAACACATTCTGCAAAAAAAAAAAAAAAAAGCCAAATGTTTGCCTCCAGAGACATTTCTCCCTCTAACATCAGAGGGAAGAATATGCAGTTGGATAACAACAACAACAACAACAACAATAAGAAGAAGAAGGAGGATAAAAGGCAGATCCAAACTCACCGTTTCACACAGGGCACTGAAGTTCTCCCTGGCCTGCTCGGCGATGTAACCCAGGCGGAAGACGGGACAGTACGGACTGGTCTCCTCCTGGTAGTGACAGCGTCTCAGGTAGTCATGTTTGGTTTTCTTTATATTCCCTCTGGAAGACGAAAATAGATCAGAAACATTTTTTTTACTGTGCAGCTGCACGTGTCATTCTATAGACAGTTTACTCACGTTTGTGCAGTTTATGTTCGTGTGTATGTGTGTGTGCGTATGTGCATCGGGGCAAAAACACGAATTGAAGTTGAAGCATTAACTTTTTTTTTTGTGCCAAGAATGAGGAACTGGCAAGCTTTGAAACGGTTACATTAGAAATGTTAATATTACAACTAATCCTCACTAATGTTCACCTCAAACTATACTACATACTTTTCCTCTATCTATCTATCTATCTATCTATCTATCTATCTATCTATCTATCTATCTATCTGTCTGTCTGTCTGTCTGTCTGTCTGTCTGTCTAGCTTTGGGTTCCACAAAAGCACTCAGAACGCTGACTAATATAATGGGTATTCTATTCAGTTGCAGTCAGAGGTATCTCTTTCCCTGGTTGGAGAATATCATGACATATTTCTGCCTTGTGTTTCAAAACGCTGAATCATTTTCTGACGGAGCTACCTGAGCACTTTGAACTTTGGGAAGTGGATTGAATTCTTGATGAAGACAGTGAAGTTGATGGCTTCTACCAACGGTGGTTCCCTAACAAAGGAGTGGGAGAAAAAAAATAAATAATTACATTTGAAAGCATCATCTGGGAAAGTCAGACGAGGAGTCAGGGAGAAAGAGAGAGAGAGAGAAACACATTTATGGTGTGACTAATGGATCAGTATTTTAATAAAAAAAAAGTGAAATGGCTTTGTTGAGAGTAGATAATACAGCCGTTAATCTGTTGATTACCTGACTGCTGCATATTCTTCAATAGGACACCAAGTCTTAATTTCACAAGTCTTAAATGTTTTATTGTAGTATGGTACGCACCGACCCGTCTTCTGCCCTGGTAAAGAACATAATCAGGAAATTATGACAAGCACAACACAAACTTCATTTGACCAATAAAACAGCTGCAAATTCCAGAACACTGTGCCACTGAGAGACCCGGCGGAGTGAATGATATGTGCTTTGTTAGACAGGTTAGCCCCGCCTCCAGGAGCCACTGTCCAATAAATGAGAAGCTGATATTTGAATATTTTGTCTCATTATCAGTGGATAATCTGCTGAACTCATGTTAATGTAAAGATGACTTTGTTATTACTCAAAACTTAGAAGCTTCCAGAGATGCTTACTTTGTTTTGATTCTTACCGTTACCGTCGAAATCCACATCACCTGCAATGCAGTCGGAATCTTGTGTGCAGTTTGCGTTGGGAACCATGTAATACTGGGAAAAAAAAGGAAAAAGAAATTCCTAATTATTTTCCAATAAGCTGTTATACCGAGTATGAAAATCGAATGTAGTTTTAATTAGTAATTCAGTTCATTTTAAATAAATGTAATGACTTGTAAGAGGTACAATGGCCCACTACTGTTGTTACTGTACTGTCTCATGTTTGTTCTTGTGATGTGATCTTGTCAGATTGGGTAACGACTGGGGCGTCTCCTCACCTCCGGGCACGTGCCCTGTCTCTGATCGTGTGTGACCTCTTGTCTCAAAATTGCACTGATGACATCACCACCCTGTGGGTTTGGGGGCGTAAATTGAGTCAAACAAACAAACAAAAAAAATGCCTCTCTAGTTTTACTCAAAAAGTCTCAAAGCAAAGTGCCATGGTCACCATCTTAAGAAATGCAGAACTTCATTTCCTTCAAACACTAGTCTCCCAACTCACTCTTAAATGATCTCTTTTTGGCACAAGTCAACAGCTTTGGCAGTGATATGGCATCTGTGAGTTTGGCAATGTCGATGATGATGATGATGATGATGAGATTTTCCTTCATCATATGTCTTACCTCTGAAGGGCGGACATATTCCACCATGTCCCGCACGCTGTCTCCTAGCAACGCCACCCCAGTCATTCTGGTATAGACGGAGCTCTCTGGTCTGGTCTCACTCTCTTGGTATGCTTTCTGACTGATAAAAACATACCTACACAGAGAAAAGAGAGCGAGAGAGAGCGAAGGGAGAGAGAGAGAGAGAGAGAGAGAGAGAAGGAAGAGAGAGAAACAAAAGAAAACAGAGCCGTTGTAAAGAAAAGCCTTCTGACTGATCGATCAGAGTTAACAGACTAGGCTTAAGGTGAGGGTTTCCATTTTCATAATTTTCACAAAAATTCATTTTGCTGATGCTCTTGTCGAAGGCCGGATCACAGTCATTACCATCTGTGTGAGAAGTCACATGACCCCTGGAGCAGTGCTGGGATCACAGTGCTGGGGTCAGGGCCACATCAGTACTGAACATTGTGTAGGGGGTCACACCCACAACCTGTACACTAATCGGACTCCATTACGGGCACGGTTGTTATGCCATAACATCCGTGCCCGTCACAGGAACATTCTGTTATATAACATTCATAACTGTGTAGTAAATGTCAAAGTCATGTCATACCATCTGACGTGATATTTGTCAAAATGTTGGAGTGAAGCGTTATCCTATAGGCTTTCAGACAGACTGATGCCATCAGCTTTTGTACACTCTTTCATAAACCATCATTTTTTTATGTGACAGAAAGATCAGTCATTTAAAAAGCCGTATCATTTGAGCTGAATCTGATGGAGTTTGATTTGAAATATCGTTTGAGCATTAAACCATTTCAGCTGAATCACCCTTTCATCGTCTGCTGTGTGGTTCAACAGATAATCCCATATGTGAATTAAGAAGCAAAAAAAAAGCCCTTAAATAACGATCTTTATCAATTACTTTCATTTTGGGATCTTTGCTAATTCCCTCTTGGTTACCGTCCCAGGTTTCCTGCCTACAACACCATTAGGAAGGAAAATGTAAACTATTAAAAAAAGTGTGTGTGTCTGTGTGTGTGTGTGTGTGTGTGTGTGTGTGTGTGTGTGTGTGTGTGTGAGGGGTGTCTGATTGGATCACGTTACACACTGATGATTTTGTAAAGAGCTTGCGGGGTTGGTTCCATCACTCATTGTTCTCCTGGGTGATGTCTAACCCCAGTGACACGCTGGCATCAATTATAGATTTGTTTGTCAGTAAAAAGCACATTCCTTACCACAGAAAGAGGTATAGACGAACATTGTGCCATTTCATATCCAATCCCATATCCTCTTGTGTAATACAGACGAACACAATCAAAAAATATCATGTGCTGTTAGGCTCATTACCGCAATGCACATAACAGAATTTAACAGAATTTTTTTGTAAACAGAATTTTTTTAGCATGTTAAAAAGACAAGAAAAAAATCTGTGATCAATATTTAAGAAGAATTAAACTAAAAACTGACTGATTATTTGCAAAAAGACTAATTTGATATCAATGTGTGGTAATAATCGTAATTCTAATCGTAAATATGTTTTAAAATCTGGTTATTTTTGTTTGGCTGTCAGAGAAATTCTCTGCTCAGCCCCAAATTTCCCTCTGTTTTTGACAGTGTCTGTTTTGGGCCGGAATTACGAGGTCTTTACTTTCCACCCGAAGATTAGCATGTTAAAAAAAATTCCTAAAACATTACCACACACTATACATACAAAACTACAAATAATTCAGCAGACAGACACTTAATACAGTTTATGTGTCTCTATAATCATGATTAAATGCTAGAATACAGCTAAATGAATTAAAGATGACATCTGCTTTCCAAAGGTTTCAGTGATTCTTTCAGAGTCTCTTACAGAACATCCTGCCTTTAGAGCAGACAGAACAGTTATCCATCAATTTACTGGACAGGGAACTCTCCACCAATGATCACAGAGCCCCACAAGCCTGACCCGTCTCTATATAAATCACTGCCAATGTAAAGTCACATTTTAAAAGACATTCCCAAAATGACGAGACAGCTATCCTCGATAATATAACCTTCATGTTTAAAACTCAAGGTCATATCAAAGACAAAAAATATCACTGAATTATGTTCAGATATGTTGAAATGTGAACGATAATTTGATATTGCATTCAAAGGGAAAGGTTGGAGACTGTGTTGGTTGTTCTGTCCGGTCTGGACTTTGTTGGTTATTGTTGATCTTACCGAGCCAGACACGCAAAGGCCACATGAATACGTGTGATGTTAAAAACATAAACAGATGAGCGGTGGTTAAGATGGTGACAGATGAGCAATGACAGCGTTGATTCCAGAGATGAGAAATGAAATTCTTTGTACCCAGAACACGTGTCAGGCTTTTTCAGGGCAGGAGCCGAATGAAAATGCTTTACGTTTACACATTCACGCTAAACTGACATTCACCGCAGACCCACGGTATGTCTGGAGTAACTTTAAAGAAAAAAAGAAACACCAAAATATGATGCAATAACATGTCCCTGCCCCAATGATTAGGAAACAAACAAAAATGAAAAGAAATAACCAATCTCTTAGAGTCTTTTGTTGTTCTTTTTTTTTTTTCCTGCCAAATAAAAATACATATTAAAATGATAAAATAATATATTTAAATACTGAGTATATTTAATTCGTCATAATGCCAAATTTACCTCACAATGCCAAATAATATACTCTCATAATATCAGCATAAATATGAAAAAAAAATTAGTGGAAGCTTTAAACTAACAGAATATTCAAATAGCATGTGTAGCATGTGCCCATGTCTGTCCCATAGACAGACCTGCTCAGAGGGCAAGACTTACCAGATAAAATAGGTGATGACCAGGAACTGGACTGCTCTGTAAATGACTCCAAGAGTTCTGTTTTTCACCACCATTACCTTTGGGGTCTCATAATCCCAAAACCCCAGAAAATAATCCTTTAAAAATTTCCATAATCCCATTTCTGCTCCACTCAGGGCCAACTGCTCAGACTGAATATAGTGTCCAGTTTGAATAACTGAGTAGTCTCTGTGTTTCTTTTCTCTCTCTCTCTCTCTGTCTCTCTCTCTTCCTCTCTCCCTCTCTCTCCCTCTCTCCCTCTCTCTCTCTCTCTCTCTCTCTCTTTCCCTCTCTCTCTCCCTCTCTCCCTCTCTCCCTCTCCCCCTTTCTCTCTCTCTCTCTCCCTCGCTCTCTATTATCTACTTGTCTTGAAACCACCACTTCTTACGTTCCAGCTTTTATCTAATTATGTGGTTCTTGAGCAAAGCGCTGAAGTACATCACAGCTGAATGCTGGTTGTCTATGTCGCCCTCATGGCTTAGCTACTATATATATATATATATATATATATATATATATATATGAATGCATATTTGCACACACACACACAAATATATATATATATATATAGAGAGAGAGAGAGAGAGAGAGAGAGAGAGAGAGACGTTTAAAGACTGTCAAGAAAAAAATGCCACCAAAGCACAGATATATGATGGATCACACTGTTGATTGGTGCATAAAAAGGGTTCCATAAAATAAGGCAGAGACAGCGCTACATGAGTGAACCATTATGATGTTCAGCGTGAAGGTTACAGCTCATAAGCCCAATGAATCACGATTAAATTATTTATTATAAAAAAATAAATTGTGTTCTATTGTGTAAACTATTTCATGATCTTCATCTGACGTGAAGGTAAGCTTCAAAATGTTGTCCATTAGAAATAATGCAGAATGTCAGTGTGGAACTTTTCAAAAACTGGTGGATGATGGATGATCGCTAGAAAGAATCGGTCATCCTGATCATAACACTTTATTTCTGACGTTTTCATTTTCAGCTGGTTTTCGGGGAGGCAATTATTCAGGCAGTCTACAATTTGTTGGGTCCTTCTTGCTCCGTTGACGTCATGCAACACACGTGTGGTCGACCCTAGTCAGTGGTTAAAACACGTTGGTATTGAATTGTGCCGAATAAACTTCGTATTTCCCCAGATCAAAAACACTTCCTAACGCTTCCTAACAATGGGAGGCTTGCAGAAGAAAAAGGTAAGTTAAACGTTGCTATCTTTCAAGAAATGTCTGGGAGAAATACTAACTTTGTTGTAGCGTCGCAGACCGAGGGTTGTAGAGTTAAAGCACAGTGCTAGGCCAACATCACGTCTTAACTAAGCTAAAGTTTTTTTTTAATCACTGGAAAACAATGTCCGAAACATTGACATTGAATTTGTTACTTCTTAACGCTGTTGTACCGTTGCATATTAAATTGTCTTGTCCTGCTCTTCGTAGTGAAAGTAAACAAAACGCATGATTGTTGATTAGCATTACTGAGCCCTGTACGCTAAGTTGCATCGGGGAGCGTCGCATCAAGACATTGAAAAGAGAATTCATCTGCGTTCTCACTCGCGCTTGTTAGATTAATTAGAATCACGAACTACCTACAGGTCGTGGTTTTATGTGCACAGTTTCACAGGCCCAGCGCTCAGACTTGTCAAACGCTAATGGTGCTAATACAGGGGGATCACATCTGGTTAGCATGCTAGCGTTACCCAACGTTTCTTAAGATTACTTGTCCACCTCAAGTTCTGATTCAGTTGGTTTTGTAATTTTATTAATGATCTCACATTAATGCTTGTAATCGATTGCCCTGGAAGTCATTTAGTTTGTCTGCATGAGAGCATCTGCAGCCGTTTTCAGAGGTACCGACCTTGTGTAGTTTTCGCGATGCGTTATTGGAGTGATGTGCTTCATTGCATGTATATCCATACTTAAGCTAATTCACATGTATAGCTGAACATGCCACTAACATGAAATGACAACTCATGTAAATTCTTTTGGCTTGCTTTAGTTTGAGAGTGGAGCAGTCACCAACTACATCACCAGAAATAAAGCACGGAAGAAGCTAAGTTTGAGTCTACCGGATTTCAGGTAAGAAACGAGACGTCTGACGGTACTGAGCAGTAACGATAAATATTTTCTTCACTGTCAAACCCAGGAAGAGTATTAGCATTAAATAAGTATAAATATGTGGTTTTGAAAGCCATTTGATATAGTCAGTTGTAATTGAATTCCATACTTGAAGGAGCCATTTGTAATATGAGTGCCCATATCCTGCCGCCTGTGTCCAGGCGACTATGCATTTTGAAGGGAATTTACCCCCATGAGCCCAAACACAAGAAGAAAGTCAACAAAGGCTCCACAGCACCCAGAACCTTCTACCTCCTCAAAGACATCCGTTTTCTTATGCACGAGCCAATCGTAGGCAAGTTCAGAGCGTACAAGGTAAGAACTTTTTCTTCATCACACTTGTGTCGTGATATGTCACATCATCTTCTCGCTCTACATATTCATATACTTATGTATGCCTGTGAGATATACTCTTAATATTACAACTGTAAGTTGTTGATGACTTTGAAATGTACAGGATTATGTTAAGCTATATTACAGTTTATTGAATTACATAATTGCACTGTATATCTTTTGACTGATCATATAATGTAATTGTACACAATTGTATGATATTTAACTCCTCCAGGGAGCAGTGTCCAAACATGTTTGCGTATTCAGAAAATCTGAAAGTCACGACTGAGCCTAAAGCAGCCAAGAATAACAGAATACCAGGATGATGCACAGAGACATATTTATTACAGATATTGAATTTTAAAGAGAATTAAAGGTTAATGTAGACATTGTGTAGTGTTCATGTGTAATCCTGTATTATTCTAGTTGAAAGTAAAGTGTATTGTAATTAATTCCATTGAAAATTCATTTATGTTTTATATTTTTCATAGAGATGTTATTGTGTCACATGTAGGTAAAAAAAAAAAACCAAAACTCCCAGTAGAATAACTTGGAGCAGGTCTAGAAGATCGAAAGTCGTAAAGAATAAAAATGAACAAAAAAATTACAAGGGGAGTTTCTAGAGCCAAGTTGCCTCTTTGAGTTCCTAAGTAGAATCTGATTCCATTGTTGTTGATCATTCAGTTGGCTCCCAAGTAGTCTTCCGATGCATTACTAGTAATAAAGCACGATTTCAACATTCAGGTCGTGGCTTGAGTTCCAATTGTTTGTTCTGAGTTTTGCATCATTTGAACCAGGTCATTTAACCTCCTTTTGCCTAAATGATTCCAGTGACTTGTGATTATGTAAATCATTTTCAATCATGTGAAATAACTGTGAGCCTGCAGTGAAAGGACATAAATGCAGGTCAGAATTTTGGCGTCTCATGTGGTTGTGAAAACTCGGAGGCCCTGGTAACGACACGGCTTTTCACGTTTTCCTGTCGTTGTCTGAGATGGAAGCCAAAGCATTTGTGTCATGTTCCTGCAGATATTTGTGCGTAAACTGAGGAAAGCCTATGCCAAAGCTCAGTGGTCAGACGTCGAGAGGATACGGGAAAACAAACCCGGCTATAAGTTGGACCACATCATTAAGGAGAGGTGAGGCGCCCTGCAATACCGCCGCTGACAGCAGATGGCGCCATTTCTCACTCACTCGTTCGAATCTACCCAATTATGCAAGTTGGTAAATATTGGGCACGTTTATGTGTTTGGCAGGTATCCGAGCTTTATCGACGCCCTTCGTGACCTGGACGACGCCCTTTCGATGTGTTTCCTTTTCTCCACGTTTGCCCGCACGGGCAAATGCCACGTGCAAACGATTCAGCTCTGCAGACGTTTGAGCGTGGAGTGGATGAACTATGTGGTTGCTTCTCGTTCCCTCCGCAAGGTGAAAAACCCAAACACACGTTTCTTTTTTTTTTTTTCCCCCGCAGATTAGAAGACATCTCAGAAACATACACAACGGAGGCGAGACTAAGATGTATTTGAGTCATATTTCCCCAGAGCCTCATAGATTCACCAGTCGTTCATAATCTCACTCTCTCTGATTTTGATACTTGAGTTACTCTTCAGTGGATGAGGGAGGGGAGTGTCAGGGTGTTTGGTGCCAGGTGATGTAGCAGGTTGGTGGCAGCGTGTTAAACAGTGTTTTACAGCAGGGTTTGCTGTACGACTTGGGCCAAAGTCCTGGTGATTTTTTTTTTTTTTTTACATAAACCAGTGACTGAGATGTTTCACTGGTTGAAAAGTACACACAGGTTTTTCCCAGTTTAAAAAAATTAAAATCCTGAAAAAAAAAGAGATGCACGTAAACACGTGAGGACAGAAAAAAAGGAAGAATAATTTTGTTATCTTTTCAGAAATGGATTTAGCTATCACTGCTGTGAAACAAACAAAACCAAAAAATTGGTGATGCTTTCTTTGAAGTGACGAACTGAACAAACTTTTGACTCTTTTATTTATTTGTCACTGTTAGTGTTTCACACCCTGTTCTGAAATTTTGAGATATTCAGTTGTCAGAACCTGCGTGAATGCAGAGCACAAAACACGTTTTCCATGTGCAACATAAAAAGGAAAAAAAAAATTTCACCCTCAAAATGGCATAAACTATTTCTGTTGTTAACATCTTTGTAAAATAGTGATTTTTACGTAGAGTGAAACGGTTCTTTTGAATTGTTTGTTTGTTTGTTTGTTTGTTTTCCTCATTAGTGTGAGTGTTGTCTTTTCCTGTGAGTGGGCGTTAATGCTCTTCTGTTTGTGTGGCAGGTTTTCCTCTCCATAAAAGGGATCTACTATCAGGCTGAGGTCCTTGGACAGACGGTCACATGGCTCGTCCCCTATCAGTTCGCTCATGATGTAAGTGAGGAGATGGTGCCTTCTCTCACACCCCCTCCGCATGTCATACCCAGTGTCGAATTTCCAACGCCGCGTTATAACTTTAGATTACGGTACAACAGACGCGCTCTGTTCTTAATTGTGACGGTTTAGCTGTTTTATTGACTACAGGTATGTGCCGCATAACGACCTTTCATTCAATGGCGGATCGCGCATACGACGGCAGTCCCGTAAGATTGTAATGGAGTTGAAAAATCGTTTTCATCGCCTTTTTAACATTATTTAAGAGTGTACTCTTTCTACTTACAAAAAAACCCCAAATTGACTGTAAAGCAGTATGTGTGTTGCGCCGGCTGCAGCCTCGTACATCTGGTGTTTACCGCGTCTCTTGATCGCATCACGTTAAGTACACTCTGTGATGTTCACGCGACGACGAAATCGCCTGACGACGCATTTCTCAGAACGTATTCCCCGTCGTTAAGCGACGCATGCCTGTATTGTTCTGCTGTAAGCACTGCGTTATCTGCCTCACTGGGCGACAGCCTCTTCTCTCAGACGTTAGCAGGCCCTTGTTCATTCGCACCGTTTCTTTCTGCCTTTGTCTGTGGTTTATTCTTTTACCTCCCTCAACTATTCCTGCACTTGTATCTGATCAAATACCGTAGCTAGCGGCAGCACTAAGACCACAGACGGCTCCTTAATGGACACGTTGCGCTTCACTCGTAATTGCCTTTGGATGCAAGTGAATACATTTAAAGGTTGCGTCTTTTCTGTTTATGCAGCTGTTTTGATTGCATTAGTTCTCAGCTCTTCACTGTTTAATTTCTTCTGAGTGTCAGTGTTGTGAGAAACAAAATAAATTCTACGTCGAAATGTACATTTTAGAAAGGGAGGTTTGAATGCGACAAAACGTCGACTCAAGCGCTTGACTTTACGGCCGGTTTCAAAAATATTCGCCAGCCTGCTCGGCGGTAAAGTGAGTGAGCGGTCTGTTAGCCACTTAAATCTGGCAGAAGGCATCATAAAATTTTCAATACTCCAATCACAAACATCACTCTGGTTCAGTTATACGCCCAGCCGTGCAAACCCCAGGCAGAGACACGCCCACTTTACCAAATCTGTTTAAGCAGAGTTGACACGAGTCCCTGGTAGCCCTTGATTCGAAGCGGTCGACAGATTTCTGGCAGAGCTGTTCTGGTCTGTTCTTTGGCAAAATCCATGTGTGGGAGTTTGAAATTCAGACATACATATTTTTTTTTTTTTTTTTTTGAGAGACACAGCGGAGGGAAAGGGGTCATGCAGGACTGTGACTGTTGGTTAATGGTTAATGGTAGATGTACACCGTTTGTGTTTGAGAGGTAAACAATTTTTGGACACAGATGTAACCGATAAGATGAAAGACCGCAGTTGCCTGAACTTCTCCGCGCCCTGGCCGAATGAACAAAAGACGGCGATGAGTCATTTTCCTAAAGGCCGTTTAAACTTCAGCGGCGGGAATGATCGGTGCCAAAGGTTCCCGACAGACTAATAACTGACTCCTGTCTTTTTCAGCACCCCACAGACGTGGATTACAGAGTCATGGCCACCTTCACCGAGTTCTACACCACCTTACTGGGCTTCGTCAACTTTCGCCTGTACCAGTCCCTCAACCTCCTCTACCCCCCAAAGGTGTCAAACACACACCCCCTCTCTCAAAACACGTTTTACTCCCTGCTCAGCGCGGGGTTTCCCAGCCAAACACATATTGTTTTTTTGGGGTTTTTTTTAAACTTATTTCCTTTTCTGTTGTCTTTGTGTGTCTCCGTCTGACGCTGCTTTGTCGTGTACGGTGTTGTGGTTGTATGCGTGATGTTTGTCTAATGCTGAGTTATCTCTCCTCGTTCAGCTGGACAGCAAAGCAGAGACGGAGCTGAAGGCCGCAGGCGAAGAAGACTACGCCATGGATTCCGAAAGCTACTTAGAGGTAGAAACATGTTCACTGTTTTTGGGACAGCCTCAAACCCCCCCTCCCCCTCTCATCCCCAAATTCTCTCATTTTAACCCTTGATTTTTTTTAATTTATTTATTTATTTCTGTAGCTGACAGTTACTGACACAGACACTGTGAACCTTTTTTTTTCCTTTTGTTTGTTTGTTTATTTGGTTTTTTTCTGTGGTCAAAATAATCTTTGAGAAAAGACCAGCACTGGGGTCTAAGCCAGCTGGAGTGTGTCTCGCGTAGCGTGTTTAATTGCACACTGCTTAACGAATACCAACTGTCTTCTAAATATCACAGTTTGTTTTTTTTGTTTAAATAACTAAGCCATATGGTGGAGTGGTGGAGCGTGTGCATTATTGTGGGCAGTTTTATGTTTCTCTCTGGGAATTAGGCCTGGTCCACATTACCTTGCTGATGGGATGGCCTATGTTTGTCCTGGTGTCACTGTGTGTGATAATGGTATTTCTTTCCGTTGCCATAGAAACTGTCGGCGCTGAGCGCTAGCCTTGCCAGAGTTATCTCCACCGCCGAGGAAGAGGAGGCCGAGCCAGACCACTTTCCGGCCGAAGGGGTAAGACGCTGCCGCGCGAATGCGTGAGGACAGCGTCGGTTTCCCGACGCGTTTCCTGAACGTACGCAGAGGCTGGGTCTCTGGCAGAACACGGCTGACGGTCAACACTTTGTCTGCGTTCCTGTCGTGAACTCTGGCCTTTGAGAAAATGACAGATAGAACTAGAAGCATAAGAACTCGCGTAGACGCTAATAACGACAAGGCCGTGGAACCCGCACTAGCCTTCTGTAGCCTGACTGTGCAAATACTCTAACAGCAAACATGTTAAAAAAAAAACAAAACAAACAAACTACAGACCCATTGTCTCTCTTAAACTATAAATCCAATTGGAGAAGTATTAAGCAGAAGCTAAGACAGAGATTTTTAAAAAAAGAGGAAGGGCGGCTGACACAGGCCGGTTTTATTTCTTTATTTTATGATGGCTTGTGCAAAATCAACCTCAGGCGCTACTTATCAGAGCAGATGCAACAATGCACCGACTCCTTCAAACATTCCTTAAGACAAACTGTCATTAAGATTAGATTAGATGAGACATTTCACGCACGTTGGCGTTGAGGGTTCCTTTTTTTTTTTCTTAGACATGTTAGATAACCATCACAAACATTTTCAAAATTCAAAGTACAGATGCTCCAGCGGGATACAGAAAATATGCGATTAAAGCAATAAAAAAAAAAAAAAGTGTTTCAGATATCACGGTTTGACACGCAGGCCACTCCTTCCCGGCGTTGTTCTGTTTTATTCAGAATATTGGTTTTATCTATGCGTTTGATTTAGTGTGGCCTTCTGTCTCTGTGATGCAGGATTGGTGAAGCAGGCTTTGGGTGGGTTCATGGCGTGATAGTCTGGTACTTTTCCAGGTTGTCATGTGGTTGAGGAGGCTGATTGTGCATTGCTGAGATCGGCCTGGTAAATGGTACTAATTGCTCTTTGTGAGGAGCACTCTGCGTGTAAATCCTTTTTAATGACGGTGACTGGAACTTAACTGGGAGACCAATTACGTCAAGTCTTTCACCTTCTTTAAACCCAGGGCTTATTAGCTGCTTAGATGTTACACCAACCCAATGTAATCAGGGAATGGAAGGTTCCAGGGTGCTTGCTGACTCGTCCATTTTTGGGTGTAACCCTCCCACCCCAAACAAGAGCCGTAGTCCTCTTCATTTTTATTTATTTATTTATTTTTTGGACAATTACAAACATCCAAAACACTGTTTTTATTTAAATAATCTTATCTTGGGTCTGTTTTATTTTTCAAATGAGCAGATCTGCTATTTTAGCTTACTATATTATGTAATAATGATAACTGTTTGTTTATTCATTTTTAATGCGACAGGAGTGAACACATGTTAATGCAGTGTTCATTAAGATCATCTGTCACGTTTACACGTTAACCAGTCGACCTGAAAAGCGTAAGAACCCACTGCTTGTGTCACGCCGTTCAGTTAAGCTTCTTTTAAGATGCCAGAACTTTCTACTGATCTTTACCCAGACTCCCTCTCTGCTGCTCCTTCAGAACTGTTAAACAGGGGATCAAATCTCTGTGGATTCACAGCCGAGGTGTTAACAAACAAAGGGATAAAAACAAACTGACATGTCCTCCTTTTTTGCTGTCTCTCCCTGTCCCCTTTTGTCATCTATCGTTTCTTTTTTTTTTTTTTTTTTTCTGTCTCACAGGAAGACCTAGAGAGGATGGAAGAGAGGGAGAAGGCCCAGAAAGAACAAGAGGCCCAGAAGAGACTATTCGAAGGTCTGAAGTTCTTTCTGACCAGAGAGGTTCCTCGAGAATCCCTGGCTTTCTTAATACGGTGAGGAGAACTCCTTAAGACTCACTAAATGACTGTGGTTCGGTTAAACACAGAAGACATAAAACAGGAACACGCAGTACTACCAGACTAGCTCTGTGTGTGTTTTCTCTATGGTCATGGTTCAACCTTCGTAAACTTTTTATTTTTAGTGATCCATTCAGTCTTTTTTTAGGTGGGGGGGGGGGGGGGTGTTCAGAGCATAATGTGTCAAATATGTCCAATTAATAGGTACTCTAGAGGCTTGTTATTGAGTTGCCTGGTTGTACCTGAGCTGGGACTCGGCAGATAAAATGTGACTGTAAGGAGGTGTTAACCAGGGCAGAAGTCTGCCGAGGTTTATTAACACAGAGACGAGGCTATTTACAGGACACTGTGAACAAATTGCTCACCAGCGCAAGTCTGACCTCCATCATGCGCAATGCACAATTCTGCGAGCTTAAAAACAATCCAGTTGATCTTTGTATTTGTGTCATATAAAAAAAAAATCCTGTGGTTCTGAGTCGTGGACAATCAAGTCGGTCTCCTTCCAGAACCCCCGAACGCTGGGATCTTTCAAACAGCGCTTAAAAAAAAAAAAATCAAGTCTATCTCCTGCAGGATGTCTCATTACCCGCGTCATCTTCAAATCTTTTTACGCGGATTGTATGAACGCGGCATTTTGTCTCTTCCCGTAAAGCCTGTGTGCAACTCGCTTGTGTCAGTCTAGAAAGGGCAAGTCATAAAGTAATCCTTCAAATTGGTATGTATCAGACATTATCTCACGAGGGCAGTCGGAATCGACCATAAACCGCAGTTAGATATTATTACTCCGGGTTATTGATGTACACACAGGCGTCTGGTTAGGCATGTCGTAGGCTGGTACGAAGAGGTAACCCCAACACCCACCCCTTCAGCGTGCTAAAGATGAGTCAATCAAGGGTGGAGTCAAAGCAGTTGTAATCAACAGCGAATATTCAAGGCCGTGAACGGAGAAATGTCCTTCCCGAGTTAGAAAGGGAATTTCTCGGCCGAGACGGACGGCGTAGCGCTGCGACGCGTGTCTTTCGGTTTAATTAAAGACATTCGTTTTTAATGATTCCGTTATTCTACGGTATTCGTTAGCGGCTTCACCATGTGCTTGTTGTGCCACCATGGTAGGCAGGCCATTTTCAAACTGCGTATTGGGCACACTGCCTTTGTCTCGTCGTCGCTCAGTTTAAAGAGTTCCCACGCAGCCGAGGTCTTCAGCATGTTGTCTTCCCTTTAACGGTGAACTGAAGCATGACGTTCACTGCTGAGAGTGAGAGGGATGTCAGGGGCCTGAGCTGAGAATGTTGTACATTTCCACAGTGCAGTTAAAAAAGTCTAAATATAGTACGAGAATGTGCGGAGATTTTTTTTTGTTTGTTTGTTTGCCTTTATTGATAGCCTACGCTTAGCGGAAAAAAAACCCCCTAAATAAATAAGTTCATTTTAAAAAGCCCTGAATATCCGAATCCCAAAATTGAAAACCAAATACCTACCCAACGAACGAATATCTGAATAGTCGAATGTTTGGCTCCAGCTCTACTCGTAAGGGCTTCCGGTTCCCAATCCAGAGATTTCGTATTTGAGGTGAGTGACCTGGGTTGGAGTGAGGTTAGGAAGGGTTGGTGTCGGAACACTTTTATCAGGTAGAGGCTGTGCCAGTGTAAACATTTCTGGCCGAGCCTTAAACAGCACTGGCCTTGTGAGCAGACGGAGAAGACTTGGTAGGGTGACTACTTTTTAAGATTGGGGGGGGGGGGGGTGTTTGAATCCCTGTTGTGGGGAGGTAACATTAACATCAGCTTAATTCCAGAAATTCCTGCTTCAGATTTTCTGTCATTTTGAAATGCCTGAGCAAAAAATAAAAAGGAAAAAAAAAAAAACAGTGCAAAGCTGACTGAAATGTAAACACATAAAAACATCTTTTAAACACATCTTTTTTCTTTCTGTCTTTCTTCCATCTCCATCCAGGTGTTTCGGTGGCCAGGTGTCCTGGGATAAATCCCTCTGTATCGGAAGCACGTACGACGTGACTGACGAGACCATCACCCACCAGATAGTGGACCGGCCCAGCATTGAAAAACAGTACATTAACAGGTAAACAGCTCACCTCCTGTCTCCCAGCCCCTCTCCTGTCTCCCAGCCCCTCTCCTGTCTCCCAGCCCCTCTCCTGTCTCTCAGCCCCTCTCCTGTCTCTCAGCCCCTCTCCTGTCTCTCAGCCCCTCTCCTGTCTCCCAGCCCACCTCCTGTCTCCCGGTACCACCGGCTCACAGACGTGCATACTTCTGCTAACTTTTTACATTCATTCCCATCTTATGACACCTGATGTATTTAGTGGATTTTAGCTTTAGCAGCGTTCCGTAAATACTGTGCAGGTAATGTACTGATATACAGAGGAAAGTGAAAAAGAGGGGACCGTGATGTTAAACAAACAAAAAGACAAAAAAAACCCCTTCCAAGGCACTCTTTCAAAATCCTGCTTGAGGGTTAGACGCCGCTGTAAAGGGCAGTTGTCCGTCATTAGGGTGTGTTTTATTATATGGATTTACAACATGGGTAATCCAATCTTAAGCTAATGAGAGCAATACTGGAGCACAATGTGTTAGTGCTATTACTTATCTGTGTGCACTGTGCTGATGGTCCTGTCAATGGTTGACATTTAAATCTAAAAACAATACGCTTTACGTTTAGTACACAGTGAAAGCAGACTTTAATCTGGAGGGCATGATTTCATCTGGAGGGCATGATTTAATAGCGCTCCGGACAAGTCAGAGTTCCTGGGTGTGTTTGGGCATTTTCTGTTCTGTGGGACCATAATGGAGTGTGGAATTTAAGAGACTGGGACACAGCCCATATGCCCGGTCAGGGCCAAACCAGCAGATCAGCTTTCTGTCCGGAACTTTCTCTGTCTGTCGTCTGTCCTGAGAACAGTCACTTAATGCCTTTCCTTCAACCGTTGTCCTGATATTTGAAAGAGCTGTGTGTTTGTGTTTGTGTGTGTGTGTGTGTGTGTGTGTGTGTGTGTGTGTGTGTGTGTGTGTGTGTGTGTGTGTGGCTGGGTGGGTGGGTGTGTGTGTCCGTGCCCGTAGAAATGGGAGAACATCTCACAATGCCTCTTTCATTCCCTGATGCATTTTCTCTCTCTTTCTCTCTCCCTCTCTCTTTTGCTTTTTTGCTCCCTCTCTCTCTCCCTCTTTCTCTCCCTCTGCTGCTTTCTCTCTTGCTCTCTTTCTCTCCCTCTCTCTCTCTCTTTCTCTCTGCCATCTCCCTTGCTCTCTCTCTCTCTCTCTCTCTCTCTCTTTTTTCCATGCTTTCATCCCTGTTTTCTGTGTGCAGACTGCAGGAGGGGAGAGGGGGTTGTTAGTTGAGACCTATGTGATAGTTTCTTTGTTTTAGCGTTCGGCTTTATTACTCTTCATATTTAAGAAGAAAACAAAAAGTTATGTAGGAGGACACAGTGTATGGAAAGCTCCCCCAAGGTCACAGATGACAGGCCTGGCATGTGTTGGACTATCACGCATGAAAGCACAGTTCGTGTTTGTTCAAACAAAAGTCAATTCCTGCGTATTTCTTATTGTACAGCTCTTATTCAGAGCTAATGTAAACAAATGCTTTGCTCAGCCATTCAAATTCTTTCAGCCTGCACCCAATCTCTTGCGCTGTATTATGTCTTTGATTAGAAGTATTTATCATTGTTTTGTTGGGGGGTTTTTTTTGTTTGTTTTTTTTTGGTGCTGATCCTGTAGGTACTACATCCAGCCTCAGTGGGTGTATGACTGTATCAACGCTAAGATCTTGCTGCCAGTGGAGGACTATTTTTTGGGCGTGACTCTGCCTCCCCACCTGTCGCCCTTCGTGGAGGAGAAAGAGGGAGACTATGTTCCCCCGGAGAAACTCAAACTCATGGCCCTGCAGCGTGGGGAGCAGCCCGGTGAGAATTTCCACCCGAGCCGCCAAAATCTCTCTCTTATCAAGGATAGAAACAGAGTTAGAACCCTCTCCACTATGTGTGTGTGTGTGTGTGTGTGTGTGTGTCTTCACTGAAATTCTCCATGTTCCATGGCTTTCAGCAAAAGAACAAGAGGATGAGGAAGAGGACGATGACGAAGAGGAAGAAGTTGATGATGACGATGATGATGATGAGGAGGAGGAGGAGGATGACGAAGAGGCCGAGGAAGAGGAGTTGGCAGACGAGGCCAATCTGAAGAAGATGGAACAACAGCGTTCTCAGGGCAAGGTAAATCATGGAACACCCCACCCCACACGCACACACGTACGCACACACGTACGCACACACACACGCACACACACACACACACACACACACACACACACAGAGGCATCTTAATAGTATCTGACCAGATGTTTAAGTTTAATCCAATCGTTAAATGGTTAGTGGTTTTAAACAATCTTTTCTCAGTATTCTTCACTGAATGTAGATGGACACGGCTGGTTGCTTTGAGTGCAGGTCAGAGCATGTTTACTCAGCCTTAGAAAGATATGAGCCCCATTGTTGGGCCAGTGTGTGCTCTTATCGATTCATTTCTCCCACAGGCTTTATCAGTGAAGGTGACCCCAGGAAAAGTGAAGGCGGAAAATCGCCTCCGCACCGAGGAGGAGGAGAAAGCCGAGGAGAAGAGGCTGGCCATCATGATGATGAAGAAGAAGGAGAAATATCTCTACGACAAAATCATGTTCGGCAAGAAGAGGAAAGTCCGAGAGGTAAGCTGAAAGGAAACGCCAAGGCATCCCGCGCTCCCGGGCCGCTCGGGTTCGAGGCGCTTCTCCGAGCCGTTTTCCCGAAGCCTCGGCGCGGAGGTTCGGGAACAGTCTCAAGCAACGGTAGTAAAGGAGAGGGGACGTCTGATAAAGTATAGACTGTTTTAATTTATGTCGTTAGAAAGGAGGAGGTTGAGGGGGAGCAGCGGGTGTCTGGGGTTGTGTGATGACTGAAGGGGAACACGCACCCGCGTCCTCCCAATAGTGTAAAAGCGTTTGCACACGTATCTGACAGAATAATATTTAACCGCGTGTCACGTTGTGTCCACTGAACCCGGAGCGTAACTGTTTGGTAACCGAGCCATTTCTGAAGGATGACTGACCTGTGTGGGGTTTGTTTTTTGTTTTTTTTTCTCTCTCTCTTTTTTTGGGGGGTGTCCTGTATCAAAATTCCACTGTCTCTCTGCTGTTCATTAACCTCACTATCTCTCTCCCACCCCCCACAGGCAAATAAACTGGCAGCTAAGAGGAAGGCCCATGATGAAGCCGGTAAAGCAGACAAGAAGAAGAAAAAAGCAAAAAAACAGTAGCCTCCCTCATGTCGACCATAACCAAGGACTGGTGTTTTATTCGTACACACAATTTTTTCTTTTTCTTTTTTCCACTTCCACTTTTTTCTCAGAAAGCAGTTTCGTCTTTTTCCATTGAACGAATAACCTGTATATTTTTTTTTTTTTTTGTGGAATGTCATGGTGTGAATGTGAAAATATGCATGTCCCTAACACCCTTGACTTGATTTCTGAGAACTCAAAAGGTTTGTGACACCACAAAGGTGAATTAACCCTACTTGGAATAAATGGGTTATTTTGAAGAAGACAAAAAAAAAAAAAAAGGTTTTGGACTTCTTTTTGGATTGACATAGTTGTAAAATGTGCAAGTGTTTTTGTATATTATTACATTATAAAGACCATTCAAGAAAAAAAATGTTTGTGCTCAGTAATTCTTGCAGCAAAATGTACTTCTTTTTTTTTTTTTTAAAGTGAAGACATTGGTTCTCCAGATAACTGCTCTCAAACTGTAATGAATTACTTATTGTATTTTCACTTTTTCAAAGAAGTCAGAATCACAGAAGGCAGTGTTGGACACCTGTATCGTTTATCAAACCAGTCTCCTGCCTTCAGGATTTTTGTGTTTGTGGAGTTGGGTGTTGGTCGTATGGCTTCATTTGATTGACCAATCCAAACTGCCAAAAACAGGAAGTGATGTATGTTTGGAGGGAATATTACAAGTGTGTGTTAAAGGGACATTCACAGTGTTCATTACTATATCATGTTTATCTCGATTTACTGTACCTAAACGCTTCCTAGCGTGTGAGTGAGAATGTGTAGGGAGACACTGCATCTCGTGTCGGTGACTGTGACAAGGATCTTTTCTCTCGTGAATATGTTGAGGTTAGTGTGTGCGTTCGAACCCCTGTGTGGGGTGATTTTGTGTATTCTGCCAGTGGGAGAGGGGTCATATCTATGACCCCCCCCCAACACACACACACACACACACACAAAACCTGTGGTCCGGCCCATGACGCCATGAACCCAGTGGGCCGCGGGCCAGGCAAGTCATGCTGCCCCTCCCCCCACTTGTCAATTTTCTGAATCCCCCGATTCATCCGCCAACAAGCCAGCTCTGCATTCCGTTCATGCCCTGTCCCCTGCTTCGCCTGGCACCGGCTCTGTGCCCTCCACAGGGCGCACCCCTCCGAAACAAAGACCTGAGTGTTGTCGTCGACCAATAGGATGGAACGTGATGATGACAGTAATCTCTGATTTGTTATCTTAGTGTTGGAGAGAGAGAGAGAGATGATGCCTTGATTTTGATCAGTTGGAGTTATCATCATATCATGGGTCACAGGTATTATAGTTCTCACAGTATGAGGTCTGATCTAGGATCAGTTGATGTATTTCATGATACAAATAAATAGAATTATATGGAGAGAGGAGAGCTGGCCCTAGATCAGCACTGCTTCTCTTGGGTGACTGGTACATGTATGCCCAGGTCTACGCATGGTCATTCATTTCCCAACAATCCTCCTCACTGCTCGTGAGTCTTCAAAACAATGACAGTAAAGCATGTATGCTAACCATAATAAACAAATGAAATTATTTACATATCCTTTCAACCATAAATGATCTACAACTTGGTGCAACGATTTGCATGTGAATGTAAATCAAGCTTTTAGTTGAATACAAGCTATTTCATCGTTATCAGCGTTGTAGTTTTTTGTTTTTTGTTTTACCCTCGTAGCACAGTTTAATTTTTTTTTTCCGGATCAAAACATTCTTCAGTTAAAAACGGACAATGACCATTGCTTGTAAAGAGAGCATTCATTCTAAGACCATCAGGGAAACGCTAAGCTTGATCGGTTCAGACAATCGAGAGCTTTGTTTGCGATGTGCGTGGACATTCTACATCGTGTTCTCCTCATACGGCTCACTACCCCATCTATCAACTTTCAGAGCTAATTCCAACATCTGAACTCAATAGCTCTGTGTACTGAAAGAATAGAACCTAACACCCCCCCCGCATGAACACACACACACACACAGACACACGTCAAGTCCCTCGATACCAGTGTCCTGACGTCATGGGTAGTGCACCTAACCGTTCCGTGTAAGCAGACACGAGGCAGAGGTAGAGGCGGGGGGTTCAAAGACATCAGGTGCAGAGAGAGCGAACGAGAAAGAGAGAGAGAGAGAGAGAGAGAGAGAGAGAGAGAGAAAGAGGTGACCAGGCTCCCGACCGTTTTTTGAAACAAGATAAGAAGGCAGCAGAACTCCATGTCGTGCAGAGGAGAATGACCGCTAGTTGGAAACTGGACGAGAGTTACCTACAGTTATTGACGGATGAGGAGAGAAGGGTCTAACTGCTCGCCTCCGATGAGAAACTTCATCCCGGCTCCATATTCCCAACAACCCCCAACAGAAAACTCGGATTTATGTTGAATAGGGTAAAGTATCACGCCGCTTCTCTTTCGTAAAAGAAAAGATGCTCAGAGCAGCCTGGTTGGCAGTTGGCAGCTGGCACCGTCTCGCTTTCTATGTGTAGTGGGCAAACAAGCAAGGTTTTCATTGTGTCAAAGGGAAAAGAACATATTGATGTATACTGTAACTTAGAGAAGCACAAGCCGCTCTCTCGTGTAAAAATATCACTAAAGACATCACTGGCTAGGTCGCTTAGGCTTATGCAAATCTATTTGCCTGCCCCACACTGCATTAGAAGTATATAGCCTAATTATGACGTAGTGAGGACAGACTGTATGTCTTACGGTAAACCTCTTCTAAACTGATCAGAGAATAGTCCAAAAGCCAACACTGTTCAGTTTTTTTTTTTTTTGTCTTTGTTTTTTTGGTTTATTAGAGCATGATTGTTTGATATGGGTTAACGAGTAAGTCTGATTTAGGAAAAGAAGGCAAACGGTACTGTCTGCATATACAAAGTGAGTTGGCACAAGATCGTAAATTAATGCTCTTTTCCAAAACATAAGCGCAGCTTTCCACAACACCATAGACCCATACATTGTAGGACAAGGCATGTCATTCTATAAATAAGAGATTTTTTTTAATTGGTAAAAGAATTTCTGTTTAAATTCAAATCAAATAAATTATCAGAAAACTCAGATTTAAAGTTGGGTTGTAGTTTTGAAATAGACTCTGTCGTATATATGCTGCAAGGAAACGATTAACTGATGCCGGCTTTCAATCGTTTGTGCGTTGTGGTGATATTTTGCATGCGACCCCACGTGCCGTGTCCTCTGACATTAGACCTAATTTTTCCAAATCTTTTTCACGCTGCGAACAAATCCGGACAGTTAAAACTCCATCACAACACACGTTTGCTTTGGAAAACACTGCTACTCTTGCACAGCGGCTCTCTCTCATGTTTATAATCTGTTCTCCCACACTCCCAAAAAAATGTATAGTCGAGTTTTATTTGATAAAGTATAGGTTTGAATCACAGACTAACATGCTGAACATGCAGTTGACAGCGCTGTGTTGTGTGAGATTGACGTGTCTATGTCTCCGTTCCGTATTTCCTTTGTACTTGTATTTTTTTCTGCCGGAGCGCAGAAAAGACATGAAAATCTCAATAGTGTCTGCTCTGGTTACATGAAGGGTAAATTACATTAAAGGAATTAAAGAAAATCAGCAAATTTACTACACTGGCGTATCATTGTAGTCAACTACAGTTTCGAGTTGTAGATGACAATATCCTAATTGTCCTTAGAGTCGAGGGGCTGACATTTAGCGATTCGAGAACTTTATTATCTTTGTCAGTTATTGCCATGAGTTTTATGCTGAGGTAGCTGTCACATTAATGAGTTTGCCAGAGATTACAAAACAGCTCAATGTTGTTTGGAGAAAGGCTACGCCCAGCTTTAAACGCACATGATTTAACATAATGCGCTTGGAAACTTCAGAGAAATTCATGGAATTACAGTTTAATGAACCGAAGACACTGTGAACAGAAGATTGCGTAAAAGTAAATAAATAAATATATAAATAAAATAAGAAATATTTGAGAAGTTTATGCCATATCTACCGTCAACGGTGAAAACAAACAAACAAACAAACAAAAACAGTTTTTAAATAAAGGCCAAAGAACCATTTTCTCTAAAAGTAATGTCAATCACATCCCTAAATCAGATGGGTGTGGAAATTCGCGTAAGATGGATAAGTTCGTAGAGAGCTAAATTACATGAGCATGAGAACTCTTAATTACTGTTAGCGGCCATCTAAATATAAATACGCTGGGAGGAGAGTATGAAGATAATAGACCCCTTTAAATGTGGCTATAATAGGTCATTCATGGTGGGGAGTTGGCGCTAGTACATACGACTTTCTCTTCATCCGTTGCTAATCTCCTGTGATCTTTAAAAGTGACTTATTGTGCCCAGTTACAATAGATCCTTTACGAACTTCAGATGGGTTGAGTTACAGTGTCGTTCCTTGTTTTGGTTCTGAGAGTTGTTTTTTAATCGCTCATTCCTTTTTTTTTTTTTTTTTTCCTTTTTTTAATCCTCGAGGGAATCAGAGGCTATAGATAATGCTGCTATGTAACCTATGTAACTGTCATTTTCTCTGAGTCTCTGTTCAACCACATATAGACATTGAGACGAGGCTTGTGGTTCCGCGTTACTTTTTAATGCTGATTCAGCGCGCTAAACACAAACTGATATCAGATAACAGTCTATGGGGATAGAAGGACCAACCAGATCTAGACATATCACTTTCCATCTGAGTGCATAATTTATCCAGTGGACAGATGACAATCCAACGCAGGACTTCTAAGAGCGTAGTTTCATCCTACTGTGTTCTCTGGACAGTGTTAGTGTCCTGAAAATCACTGAAATATTTAAAAGTAAGCATTACATTAAGTAGTGTGCATGTGTGTGTGTGGGTGTATGTGCGTGTGTTTGTGTCTGTGTATGTGTGTGCATGTATCTGTATCTGTACAGTACAGTGTAAATGTCCATTAAACCAATTTTCAGTATTATCTATGGATGCTGAAAATTTAATTTTATTGGAAAAAAACAAGAAATAAAAAAGGTTCTCTAGAGTGGATTAATGTCCATATAGATTTCTTGCTTATGTAAATGCAGCACAGTGACGCAGTGTTTGAGAGCCAAGGTTCAAAATCATGTCCAAATGTTGCTGCACAGGCCACGATGCTTCTAGTTTCTTCATGCGTATTAAGGAATAGATAATATGCTTCAGAAGTGTTAGACCCATGGGAGACACACAATTGACAGAGCCGCAGAATGTGTTCCAGAATAATTGGGCACAGGAGGAAATTATCAACGAACAGTGACGAACAACTCACTCTCTCTTTCACTCTCTCTCTCTCTCAGATGAGATATGAATGAAAAGCCATCTGTATTGATGATGTTTCTAGTAATATTCCTAACGTTGTGTTCAGCTCACCTGAATACGCTTTCATTTTTGCTGTTTTTATTTATTTAATTAATTAATTCATTAATTTTTTTTTTTTTTTTTTTTAGCTCACACTCTGCCGAGGACCATGCACGGTAAACAGGGGAGGCAATGGAGATCGATTTGCAAAGGACTCATTCTGGGTACCTTGCTCACCAGCTCTATGATCCTGCTCTACTGTATGTCCTCCCCCCAGATCCAGTTCAGCTTTCCAGAGTGAGTAGGGTACCTTACAAGGGAGTCATATTTTGTTATGTCGTGGGCTACATGGCAAAAAAAAGGCAACATGGGTTTGAATAGATCATATATTTGTTAGACATACTGTTTTCTACTAATCGATCGAACACATTAAAAAAAAACCCTTTGTGTCTTGACATTTTTAAAGTAATGTTAGTACTCATTCGTAGAGTAATGAGAAAGGAGGAAAAGAGCCTGTTCACTGAATGAATATTTATTTTTTTCTTATCAGAGTTCCCGTGCCTTACTCATGTGCTCATCGGCCAGCCCACGGTCGCACCACCCCGGGAGCGAACTCTTCCCAACGCGGAGCGGAGCAGTGTACCCCGAAGGTGGACATCATGTTTATGAAGACGCACAAGACCGCCAGCAGCACGCTTCTCAACATCCTCTTCCGCTTCGGGGAGAAACATCAGCTCAAGTTCGCCTTCCCCGACAGCAGGAACGATTTCTTCTACCCCTCCTTTTTCCACCGTTCCCAAGTCAAGGATTACCGACCCGGCATGTGCTTCAACATCATCTCCAACCACATGAGGTTCAACGCGGCGGAGGTGTCCAAGGTGCTTCCCGCGGACACCTCTTACATCACCATCCTTCGAGATCCCGCCGAGCTCTTCGAGTCTTCCTTCCACTACTTTGGACGTCTCGTACCCTTCACCTGGAAAATCCCTGGGGACGATAAACTGGGAGAGTTCCTAAGGGATCCAAAGCTTTATTTTGATCCAGAGGGTTACAACTCTAACTACCTCAAAAACCTGCTGTTCTTTGACTTTGGTTATGATAATACTCTGGAGCCCAATGACTCGAGGGTGGACGAGGGCATTCGGGCCATCGCTAAACGTTTCCAGTTGGTCATGCTAGTGGAACACTTTGAGGAGTCGCTCATCCTTCTGAAGGACGCTCTCTGCTGGGACATGGACGACCTTCTGTTCTTCAAACTCAACGCCCGCAAGGGCTCCACGGTGTCCAAGCTGACCCCGGAGCTCAGGGCCAGGGCTTTGGAGTGGAACGGAATTGACCGGAAGCTCTATCGGCATTTCAACAAGACCTTCTGGCGAAAAGTGGACGCGTACGGCCGAGAGCGCATGGCGCGCGACGTCGCGGAGTTGCGACGTCGGAACGCCGAGATGGCAGCTATTTGTATTGAGGGTGGAGGTGCCGTGGACGCCGGGAACATCCAAGAGACGGCCATGCAGCCGTGGCAACCGATTGGCGAGAAATCCATTATGGGCTACAATATGAAAAAGAATGTCGACAAGGCGCATCGTAAACTCTGCCGCAAGATGCTCACGCCAGAACTGCAGTACCTGACAGACCTTGGGGTGAATTTATGGATTACAAAGTTGTGGGGTCATGTGAGAGATATCCTGAACTGGTAATTTTCGGGGGGGGGGGGGTGAAAGGCTAACCAAGAGCACTGTGAAACAAATGTATGTTGCTTGGAGGACTAAATGTGAAGGTCTACAAAAACTGTGTACAAATCACCATTTTTTTAAGCAGAAACAACAACAATGTCAAGGTTTTTTTTTGTTGTTGTTGTTTTTCGTTTTGTTTCATTCTGTTCACCATTTTCTATATGGGTGCTTGCGAAACAAAAAAAAAAAGGTACAGTGTCAATCGTATAATTATTCAAGCAAATACCCTGATCACATGACCTCATGTTCTTCTTCGATGCCTGTTCCGTTCTGTTTGCCTGGTGCCAATGGCACAATATTGTGTTTATTTACTGCTGGTATTGAAACTACAAAAGACTCAGAAACAATGTCCTCTTTAACGTACAAATGTCACTTGTGCAAAACCCCATTAAATCAGTAAAGGGAAGAATTAAGAGGCTTGCAGGGAAATGTAGTATTATAAAGAGAAGTCGTGACAGATCTGTTTTCTTCCCGATCTGGGATTCACCAGAGACTGGAAGGTGAATATGGTTCTATCAACAAAATAAAGACAAAATGAAACAGTCCGTGTTGCATTAATTCCCGTCACCACCATCACCATTATCATCATCATTGTCGTCATCATCGACATCATCATCGACATAAAAGGTGTCATAATCATAAATTGGTTAATAGCTAGAAACGCCTGTGTGGACATTGCAGAGATGAATCACCTGTTGAAGGATAAAAGGAGCTCTCCTTTTCTTGTGACTAGTCTTTTTTTATTGTTTTCTTTTTTTAGACCTGGGAGGAAATGCAAACTTACAAAGTGTTCCATGTAGAGCTACCCACTTTCTAGTTAACTGGTACTGGGAAATAGATTTTTTTTTAATTTAACGAGAGTGAGAGAGAGAGAGAACTCCATGATGAACAACTACACTAAAGGATTTGACGTTACCCAAGAAGAGTATATATAGACAGAGTTTAAAAAAAACTGAGTAAATAAGAACAGAATTTCAAAGTAATGCGCTCACACTGACATGAGACTACACGCCAATCGAGCGATCCCACGAGACAGTTCAGCCTCCACTGCGCTGACATCTAAACTCATGGAGGATCTACACTCTCTTATCCTGAAACAGACTGTGTCATTCCCCCCTCCCCCCTCACTTTGCTGTTAGCTTACGGGGTTGGGCTTTTGTCCAACCTCGTGTCTTCCATTGACATATAGTGTATGACAGTGATCACATAAGATAGAATGAGAGAGTGTCATAAATGTGACAGTGTGACATTGAGGGAGGATACACCATACCTCCCATTAAATTAAATTTAGGAGATGAAGTATAAGAGTAAACAGAGAAATAACTTGGTTTCACTGCGACGGACTGGCGACCTGTCCAGGGTGATTCCCCACCTTTCGTCCAATGAATGCTGGGATAGGCTCCAACACCCTGCGACCCTAATAAGGACAAGCGGCTTTGAAAATGAATGAATGAATGAATGAATAAACTTGTCTTCATGTTCGTTGCAAATTAAGTGGATGTAATTAACTTAAATGTATGAACATGAACTTGATATTTGTATACGTTTGGTTCTTTTTTGCGGGGTAAATGTCCATGATGATTCATATATATATATATATATATATATATATATATAATAAAAACTATTAGCGATAAGGGTGACAATTTCCTTTAATAATAACAGGTTGATTGTACGCCATGTCAGTCACGGAAAATGACTCATAATTGTTCAGTGAGGCAAAGCATCATAAAAAATAAATAAATAAATAAAAACCTCAGTAAGGTTCAGCACTGCCCGTATCCTAGAACGGCTCCTTAGCGAGCTCTTGCGACAATTTAAGTCCGTTACAGGATAAATGACTAAAAGCCATCCCTAATAGGAGTTACTGGTCCAAGATCAGTTACGCTTACAACCTCCTAATTGTCACGATTAAAGATATGGGTAAGAAGTGCTGGTCCTAGAACAAAATACAAGTCTTGGAAGCCAAAGGGACCTAGAGAAACACGATGTATGTTAAAACAGAAGGATGATGGGAAATGTAGTTTAAATGTTTTTACCAAGCAGGCCTTGTTGAAGTAAAAGGACTACGAAAACCAGTAGACATTCTTCTGGGCGTGACGGAATACGAGTACTTTCATGGTGCCAGATGACAAGCAAAAACAATCCGATGAACTTGCCTGATTTTAACATTTGTTTCCACGGTCGCGCTTTAATATTACGTGTCGTTATTTTATGCGCAACTTAGATTTTGTTATTTTTTTAGAGTCTGCCAGGAATACCGCCCTGAACAACTTAGTGGAGAGAAAATGTTGTAAGCTAACAAGTTAGCCAGATCTCTTCCATCAATTCGGGAAGAGTCAACACTAGATATATAATTTAACTGAAGTTTACAATGCAAGAAAGCATGTTCAGTTTTAAAAAACAGTTGCTTTCTAGCAATAGCTAATGTAAGGCCGTTATTATAACCTTTGAACTGACTGCAAGCGACCATCAAAGTTATTTTTCTTTTCCTAAGAGTCAGAACGAAATCGTGTTATGCGGCAGCTGAATGTCATGGTTTCCTGGAACCATGTCTTGTAAATCTAAAGTGGCCCCAAGTGTAGATTTTGACCATAGCTGTTCGGACAGTGTCGAGTATCTCACTCTCAACTTCGGTCCATTTGAGACTGTACATCGCTGGAGACGTCTTCCACCTTGTGACGAATTTGTTGGAGCAAGGTAACGCTAGGAATAACTAGCTGTCAACTTGATATCGTTGGTCATTTTTTTTAATTAATACGTTTCACGCGTAATTGAATTGTACCTCTCACATTTTAGACGCAGTAAGCATACAGTTGTGGCGTACCGGGATGCCATCTACGTGTTTGGAGGCGACAATGGGTAAGTTAGCATTAGTGCGAATTTCAACTTCAAATGTAATCAAAATCGCAATTTCAACGCCTCACAGTCCATATCCATCTGTTCAGGAAAAACATGCTTAATGACTTGTTGCGATTTGACGTGAAGGACTGCTCGTGGTGTAGGTAAGTTATTTTTAACCTCCTCTTAACCTGAATCCGCAAATTGGCTCATTTGAATAAATTACGATGTCATGTGAACGAATGTTGTCCATTGCATAGGGCTTTTACCACCGGCACTCCACCGGCACCCAGGTACCACCACTCCGCCGTTGTGTATGGGAGCAGTATGTTTGTCTTTGGTAGGTGGGATTCAGGATGACTTTTTCACTGTCTTTTGGATTCGCTCACATCCCTTTTAAATGTTACACGTTACTTAACCTAACCTGTTTCTCTAGGTGGCTACACTGGTGACATCTACTCAAACTCCAACCTTAAAAACAAAAATGACTTGTTTGAGTACAAGTTTGCCACCGGACAGTGGACAGAGTGGAAGGTTGAAGGAAGGTAATCTGTTCTCTCTCTCTTTTTTTTTTCCCCACAAAAACTGAAATTATGTATTATTGAGCTGGGTCAGAGTAGTGGGGAACCAGGACAATTTATCAAATGAAAAGAAGTTTTTTTTTTTTTTAAACTGTCAAGCTGTGCACAAGAGCCATAAAGAGACTGAATGTGTAAACATAAAAACATCGTTAGAGCCTCCGTAGAACTGGGAAAAAAATGACAGAAATTTTCCAGGTGGATTTTCCCTGCTTTCCCCTAGTTTTCTCTCATTGGTCCAATCGTCTACACACTTAGATGTCACATTTTAACTCTTGACTGCTGACAGTGTTTTTAGTGAAAAACGCACCACTGTCTTACTCTCTCTGTTATTTCTTTTAGGTTGGTGGCCAGGTCAGCCCATGGAGCCACAGTGTATAATGACAAGCTCTGGATTTTTGCTGGATATGATGGAAACGCAAGGTTTGTTCACTGTGTCTCCCATACGCACATGCTGGCTTTTGAAAACTAGCCCCAAATCTAATTCCTCAAAAACATAATTAACACACACCCAGTCTTCTGAACAATGAGCCCTAGCATAACAAATACTGCTTTGAGCTTTTTCATTGCCTTACCTGTCAGATCGATGGCTTAGTTTTATGTGTACCATTCATCACCTATACATTTTTCATGGATTAGTTGTATAAGAATTCATGTATTTTTTTTTATTTTCCCGATAGACTAAATGACATGTGGACCATCAGTTTACAAGATCGAGAGCAGGCATGCTGGGAGGAGGTAAGTGGACACCCTGATGTTTCTAAAGCCAAACACTAATTTCTCAGTTTTGTGACGGTGTGTCTCTTTATTGGATATGTATGCTGACTCTCTGTGAATGTTATATCTGACGACCTATTATGTTGTGACCCCTAGATTGAACAGAGTGGCGAGATACCTCCTTCTTGCTGTAACTTTCCTGTAGCTGTGTGCAGAGACAAGATGTTTGTGTTTTCTGGCCAGAGCGGAGCCAAAATCACCAACAACCTCTTCCAGTTTGAGTTCAAAGGACACATGTGAGTGACAGAGCCCATTTCAACAGGACTTCTGTTGAGGTCAAACGGTCACGGAATGTTTTGGTTCTAAACTGTAACAAATAGAATGTAGACATTGACCACACCCCTTTTTTTCACTGAACCACTGATGTAAAATTTTCACTTCATTTTTCCATTGACTTCAAGGTTATCAGAATGAACATAAACAGATGATGAATCTAATTGTTACGTAGGTTATAACAGCCTAACAGCATGATCTAACATTCAAGTGAACGTATTTTTCATCTTACATATCCATAACACCTGGAAAGGACAAAAAACTTAGTCTCCGTTAGTCTCCGTTATGGTTTCAGGCTGTTGCATAGCTTACTTGCGATGCCACAAAGGGCTTAAGACTTTAGTGCTCAATAGATGGTGGCCTTTTAATCTTACATGAAGTGTAATTCTGGAACAGTGCCGTTCCCATTTATAAGCGCACATTTAAACGGGTGGTCATAAAACACAACGATAATGTTAATGTGTTTTGCGATCTTGAACATCAAAACCTCACGAGCAATAAAGGCAAGCTGGAAAGAGGGTAATAATGTTAAATAATCGGACAGGAAGAATCACTCTTCTTTATTTTCTCTGTGAAGCTGGACCCGGATCCCCACGGAGCACTTGTTGCGGGGGTCTCCTCCACCTCCTCAGAGGAGGTACGGACACACGATGGTGGCGTTTGACCGTCACTTGTACGTGTTCGGGGGCGCTGCAGACAACACGCTGCCGAACGAGCTGCACTGTTACGACGTGGATTCCCAAACCTGGGAGGTCATCCAGCCTAGCACGGACAGCGAGGTGAAATGATCCGGACATTGCCAACAGAAAACAACACGTCCTCACTCGTCACCACTTTCAAATCAAACACGGGTCTCAAAAAGTTCTTGAGAATTTTCTCTATTGCTAGTTTCAGTTAAAAATTAAAAAAAAAAAAAAGTGGTATCACTCATAATCATGTTTGAAAACGTATTTGATGTCTCACCTTTTCGTTTTAAAGATTTATAGCGTGCACATATATATATTTAACTGTCTCCTCAGATGCCGAGCGGGCGACTGTTCCACGCTGCAGCTGTAATCCACGATGCCATGTACATCTTCGGTGGAACGGTGGATAACAACGTGCGTAGCGGGGAAATGTACCGATTCCAGGTTAGTGCGGTGCCTGTTTTCGCCTTCCTTCCTTCCTTCCTTCCTTTGTGATGTATTATTTAACAGGACGCTTAAAATATTGACAAGCAGTGGGGTGATGTTCTCTTTTTCTGCGTCAGTTCTCCTGTTACCCCAAGTGCACTCTTCACGAAGACTATGGCAAACTTTGGGAGAATCGTCAGTTCTGCGACGTGGAGTTTATCCTGGGAGAGGTTTGTGTGTTGCGTTGTCGCATATTGCGCCCCAAACGGACGTTTAAGGGTTTCAGACGTGTTGAAGCATGTTTGTTTGTTTGTTTTTTCTCCCCTTCCATCTCTCACTGAGTATAGAGGGAGGAAAGGGTGCTGGGACATATTGCCATAGTGACGGCCCGTTGCCAGTGGTTACGGAAGAAAATTCTGCAGGCCAGAGACCGTCAGAAGCAGGTCCGCATGCTGTGGAATCACAATTACACAAAGATATACCAGCTACTTAAATATAACTTACTTTTAACTTTTAAAAACCCGTTTAAATTTGTAGTCAACTGGCCAAAAAAACCCCAACCAGAATTCAAAACAAGATTAATTTTAATAACTGTGTCTCTTCTCCTCAGAAGAGTAAGCAGGAGGGAGGAGAGGAGAGCGAGGAGGTCGGGGCAGGCAGTCAGAAGGAGAGCCCCGGAGGCGTGAGGCCCTCTGGAGTGCAGCCGATGTTGGAGGTGTTCATTCGAGAGGCTGAGGCCCAGCCGTTTGAGGTTCTGATGCAGTTCCTCTATACGGACAAGATCCAGTATCCACGTAGAGGTCAGCCTTTGTTACACCTTCTTCCGAAACTTTTCGCTCTAAGGATCTGTGTGTGTCCTGTTTAATAGAGCGCGAGTGCTGATCTAGGATCGTTCTGTGCCTTTCATAACCGTAATAAGTATAGTTGTATGAACCAAAGGGAGTGGGTCCTATGCTCTGAGATTCTTCAAACACATGGGCCTTGGTCATACTGAAGGAGTGTAGTACTTGAAGGTCTGCACAATCTTTGGAACCAAAACATTAGGAGTAAACCCTCCCTCTTGGGGTCCATCCGGCTCTAGGTATATCTTCCACCTTTAGTCGAACGCACCTGATTCATCTTAATGAAGTCTTTAGTACTTTTTGACCATCGGCAATGGATATTTGAGATTTATCACTGGTACATGATTGTAGAAAAGGGTAGACACCCCTGGAGGAAGGTCGGGAACCGCTGAGCCAAAGGATTCTGTGTGAATTTCAGTGAAAGTCTCCTAAAACGCGAGGTGAAATTCCATTTAGTCCTTATTCTCGGGTCTCCTTATTATCTCTCCTACTTTGATCTCCTCAGGTCATGTGCAGGATGTTCTCTTGATCATGGACGTCTACAAACTCGCCCTGAGCTTCAAGCTCTCTCGGCTGGAACAGCTGTGCGTGCAGTACATCGAGGCGTCCGTCGACCTCCAGAACGTTCTGAGCGTGTGCGAGAACGCCAACAAGCTACAGCTGGATCAGCTCAAGGTAAGCTTACATGCCAAGGCCCAGAGATTAACCCTTTAAAAGAACCAAAAAAAAAGAAAGTTGCTTAAGATAATGGAACCAAAACATAGTTTTTCTGCCCTTTTTTTTTTTTTTTTTCAAACATCCCTCTCTTTTGTCTTTTTTTTTCAGGAACACTGCCTCAACTTCGTCGTGAAGGAGTCGCACTTCAACCAGGTGATCATGACCAAAGAATTCGAGCGTCTCTCCACGCCCCTCATCGTGGAAATCGTTCGCCGAAAGCAGCAGCCCCCACCGAGAGTGTATTCAGATCAGCCGGTAGATATAGGTATGACATAAAACCTGACAAACGCAAGAGTGGACCTCAAACCATAAAACAGACCCAATGGCTACGCTGTTTTGTTATGGCTACGCTGTTTTGGTGTTATGATGTTGGGTTTACTGACACCTCTGCCTGTAGAGGGTGGTATTGAGTTCTTTCAGAATCGGTAATGTGATCAGAGGTCATAAGTGTCACACCTGTGCAGGGATCAGTTTTTTCTTTCTTCAGCTCTGATGGACAGATTTCTGTGGAGCTGATCCTAGATCAGAACTCTTACTGTGATATGCTTAATTCATACGAATAAGGGGATGTTTTTGAACTTGATCCTCTAAAACTGGAGTTAAAAAAAAAACGGTTAAAACCAGTCCCCTATTGGCATGATAGTGCTAGTGGGCAGAATTCATTCACAGCAGAATTGAGATGGTGCCTGTTTGTTGTTTTCGTCCTTGTTTAAGGGGTACCGATTGAATGAATTCGTTGAAGCAAAACAATTCATCCTCTAACCTGTTTTAATCCCTATACACTGAGTTGAGCAAAACCAGGCCTAAGTCTGTTCCTCTCATTGTTCTCATCTCTTTAAAGTGTCCAGGGTTTTGATGGTTCTGCCGTGTGTTTGCCCCTGTAGGAACCTCTCTGGTCCAGGACATGAAGGCCTACCTTGAGGGAGCAGGTTTGGAGTTCTGCGACATAGTTCTGCTGCTGGACGGCCATCCCCGTCCCGCCCACAAAGCCATTCTGGCTGCCCGCTCCAGGTAAAACCCACCAGCAGGTCAATTGGTCAAACGCGTACTGTCGCACCAGGAAAAAGAGACCGCTTTGGTGTGGCTTAGTGGAAAACACTGTCAAAATTTGACAACCTGGTGTACACCATGGCTCTGTCCAGCTGCCTTTCATAAACGAAAACAAAGACGCAGTGGTCTGAGGTTTAGAAAAGACAAAGGTCATATGTGTAACATTGTCTCAGAGTGCTGATCTAGGAACAGTCTTTTGCTTTTATTGTCCCATTAAGTAATATTATATGTCCTGAGAAGAGCTGATCCTGAGACACTTGGAGTCTGTGGGCCAATTCCCGGGTCTGGAGAGTTTCCCAATGAGTTTGTGAAGAGTTTGTTAATCACAGAGGAGATGTTTTTGATTAAGTGGCTCCTGATATATGATTGATTGATTGACTGATTGATTGATTTTGCAGTTACTTTGAGGCCATGTTCCGTTCCTTCATGCCTGTGGATGGACAGGTGAATATTTCCATTGGAGAGATGGTGCCCAGCAAACAAGCCTTCGAGTCCATGCTGCGTTACATCTACTACGGAGACGTCAACATGCCTCCTGAAGACTCCCTGTATCCAACCTGACAGTGCCAAAAAAAAAATAAACCCAGGAAAACAGTTAGCTCCTGAGGGACGTGTTCATAAATACTGTAGGACCCGGAGTCACTGGGCCATGTCCCGTTTGTCCTCAGCGTTCCCTTTCCTTGTGACCTTGCTCTGTTACTAACAGACTTTACATGATAAATTGTGCCTCTAGATGAAGGCTCATTCATGTGAAGTTTGGTTGGTATTGCTTCAACAAACTCAGTTCGGTTGGTAATTTTTAGTATCCTTAGTAGAGTAGGACACAAGGCAAAGGAGCCAAGTGGGTATTGAGTATTGGGACGGGACCTAACCAATCAGGTGCCTGTGTGAGCCAGGTCTAATACACCGGCCAAAAACCAGTCACTAGACATTATTAAAGTGTTGCCCGGTAACCATTTAGCTGCATGTGGCATTATATGTGGTGTTTTATGGGTTTACCTAGACACAGTCAATTCCCTATGAGACCACTATTTCACTCTTAGTTCTGAGTCTGTTGCTTAAATCTGTCAGTTAAGTGCCACTCAGCAACAACAACAACAACAAAAAATCCACATTTTGGAAAAAATCCTCAGACTGTTCATTTCCCTTCCTTGACTGCCTGTACAGTTATCTGTTCGCTGCGCCGTATTACTACGGTTTCTCCAACAACAGGCTGCAGGCTTACTGTAAGCAAAACCTGGAGATGAATGTTACCGTGGAAAACGTTTTACAGGTAGGACCCCTGGTACTCTGTCTTCCTGACCGATGCCATCGGTCAGGCTTCCGTAGGGCGTTATAGGCTTTAAAACAGTCCCCTTTCTTTGCATGATGCTGTTCTTCATTGGGATATACATACAACACTCAAGTAAAAGTCCCTCAGTATTTGCTTTTTGAGCCATTTATCTCTTTTGTGGAATTCTGTAGCAAAGGAAAGTCTGCAGATTAAGAGGAAGTCACGTCCGAGTATTGGAACACAGCCCGGTGTTCCAGTGCGTCTTAACAGACATTTGAATCACTAAAACCCACCGGTCTCTCCTTTGGTCCGCAGATCCTAGAGGCAGCGGATAAGACCCAAGCCCTGGACATGAAGAAGCATTGTCTGCACATTATTGTTCATCAGTTTATTAAGGTGGGTGGTTTGCTGTCCGGGGCTCTGGGCGTGTGTTGGTGCTCCTGCCGAGGCTAAAAAAACAAAACAAAAAACAAAACACACACACCCTACTCTTACAAAGACAGAGCTGGTGGCACCTCGGAGACGTCGTACATCTCCGGACGCGTGGGGGCCTTCGACAGTGTTTATGTGTTTACTGGTCGCGAGCGCTGACAATCACATTTGCCAAATGACGATATTGTTAAAATGTAGGGTTGTAACGTCAAATTCAGGCTTTGGTATGATCCGGCGTTTTGGGTAATAGTTTGGTATGTATTTCGATTCAGCGAGGGGGAAAAAAAAAAGACAAACAAACAAAAAATGCGAAATATAAATTTACTTGTGAACAGGCAGTGATTGCCCGTGCTTTGCCAAAGTGAAATCGTCCTTTGAAATAAGATTTTTCAGATGACGTTTTTGCACGTTTCGCCTTTGCTGACTAAGTAAGCAAGGATGTGTGCCTATAGGTGCTTTGGCATCAAAACAGTAAAGCAATCTGTGTTTTGTCTTATGCAAATGTACATGTGAAAATTATATTGCAGTTATATCACATATCGTGGTGTACATTTTTATACATTTTATTAAGCTTGGCCTAATGGAAAATGGAAAATTACTCAGTATGAACTGCACCTTAAAATGAGTCACAAACAGTAGGAATGTCTGCACTGGTACACCCCTATTGAATTTACCTTACCTTAATTTCTATTAAGAGCTGTAAGAAGAGTTAGTTAAGAGGCATGATTGTTAAAATTAAGTTGGTTTATCACCTTTTTTTCCCACATTTTACTTAAATTTTCCTTTTTATTGTTTCAGTTTTTAGCTTCCTGCATTCTAGCTTGGCTTCTTTGATTGGTTGTTTGTTTGTTTACTGTTTGTTTGTTTTGCTTCCCTCCACACCCTTCACCTCCCCCCCTCCCCTCCCCTCCCCTCCCTAAAGGTGTCCAAGCTCCCAAACCTGCGCTCACTCAGTCAGCCACTACTGCTGGACATCATCGAGTCCCTGGCCACTCACATATCCGACAAACAGTGCGCCGAGATGGGCTCCGACATTTAGGCTCTTCACATCTTCCCCCCTTTCTCTCTCTTTCTCTCTCTCTTTGTCTCTCTCTCTCTCTCTGTCTCTCTCTCTCTGTCTCTCTCTCTCTGTCTCTCTCTCTCTCTCTCTCTCTCTTTCTCTCTCTCTCTTTCTCTCTCTCTCTCTGTCTCTCACTCTCTTTCTTTTTCTCCCTTGCCCTTTGTTAACTGAGTCATTCCTAATATGTGTATTTATTTATTTATTCCTCCGTATAGCCCTTCTGTTCCCTCTTTCACTGCGGTTAAGTATGGATTTGATCACATCTGTCCCTTTCTTCTTAGACTTGTTGTTGTCGTTGTTGTTGTTTTTGTTAATATACATCTTCTGACACACTAGGACACATCATCAGTGATGTGGTCTGGGGTTGTTATTTACTGTGTTTACTGGTTTTCTCTCGACTTTAATTACCTGCTGATTCTCTTTCACTTGTTAAATTGTTGAAATAATCATTATGATAATTTCACAAACCCAACACACATAAGAGTCTAATATGAAAAATAAACAAATTTCATTAATCTGGTTCTGCTGATATGAAGGAACTAAAAAAAAAAAAAAGACAATTCACAGTTTACATTAAGATGCCTGTGGTGAGGTCAATGCAATTAAGCTCCGTTCATGTTTGTGTACATCCAATTAATGTGTTTACTTATTGATGGTTTGTCTGGCATGTTTAATAATCACCGATTGACAGCTGATAAGCTGACAGATACACAGTTAGTGCCTTGTGAATAAACTTTGCAAAATTGTCATCAATGAGTTTAATTTTGGTTTTACGAGATGTGTGTGTGGGGGGGGTGTATCTTAATTGAGAGTTTTGGCTATGAATTGTAAATGTTTATTTTTAGTTAGTTAGAGAATTATTTTTGCTCCCTGGTGAATATTTGCACACTTTTTGTTAGATTCCTGTGTAATTAAAACAAAAAACAAAACCTTTCCATTTGAGATGTGTCACTGAATCTTATCCAGTTTCCAGTTTTCCTGCCATGCGCTGTGTGTCTGCATTTACAAAAGCGTCAGATCAACTGTTAGTGTTTCCTAGTAAGTTTCAGATCACAGCAGACTCTGTGTCCTACGCCTTAATAAACTGTATGAAACTTATTAATCTGATGTGGTTTATGTCCTAAATGCAATATAGACCACTGTTGAATACCATACCTTAAAAGCTTACGTTTCTCATTCTAAAGATTGAAAATTTAAATTACACTATGTTCACAAAAGAATGCTGTGTTTACAAGTATAAACAATGTTCATCTTGACCTTAGGATCAGACCAATTCAAATCACTTCCAATACTCTGTGTCACTGTCAGTGTGAAACTCTTCCCTTACACAACACCATGTGTCTCACCACTGACACCATACACAGTGACACCCCATGGCGGTTTCTGCGATGGTTTATACCCTCACGTGAAACAACATGAGCCTGCCCTGAAAAGCAATAAATGGTTACAAATGTTGTTTTATCAGCCACTGAAGTAATTGTCGTAGAAACAAAAACAATCGTACCTGTTTTACTATTGATGGCCTTGGTGATCTACTCAGCACAACAACATAATGACAAAACACAGTAAATTAAACATTTTTGTCTTTAAGTCTGGCACATTCCCCAAAAAGCTTGTGTCGTGTGCCTCCCGCTATTGAATAAATATGTTAAATCTAAACAAGGACTAAACAAGTGACTTAATATCAGACAGTCAAACTGGCCTCCTCCTCTTTCTCTGCTCTCTTAACCTCCATTGCCCTCTCTCTCTCTCTCTCTCTCTCTCTCTCTATGATAAAATGACCTCACTCTAACCTGAAAATGAGGAGATGAAAGAAAGATTGGCTTTGGACTGGAGCACAAAGGCTCTCATTCTCTTTTACCCCTCAAAAAAAAAAACAAAAAAAAAACACCTTCGCCAGATTTTGCAACTGGATCTTTCTTGGAAGCTTGACCAGCCTCACAGCCATCACCCAGCCCCTTAGCCAAATCTCTGGCAAAAAAACACTACATTGTTATGTGACAGTGTCTTAAACAAACCAGAGAGATAACAGCATTGTCTCTATACTTTGCTCCATCAGCAGCTCTGGTGCTGATGCTGTATTCTTGGTCTACGAGGCCCCTCGGGGACGCAGGTGTAGTCTAGAATTAATTAGACCATTAAATGTTTTTTTCCTTCTCTGTATACATCTTAATGAACTAATTGTTCAGCTGTACTCTTCTGTTAGAACGACTACTGTGTGTATTTATCCTTGTTAGAGTGAAGGACGGGGGGAACGTGTTTTTAGAGAGCGGAGATAAAGCTAAACGTGGTCACAGAGCCCTCTCATCAAAGGAGACCTCTGGATCCTGCAGGTTAATCCTTGACCCTCATATCAGCACATCAGCTCCCAGTCTCCTGAGCTGCACTTACTCCCTGATGTGTGGTAGATAAGAACTGCACAATGCTCCTCATTATGTCTGATGGAAAACCATCTGACAAGGTCATTAAGGATGACTGGAGGCTCGAGCGAATATGAAACGCGGCGAATAACGGTGTGGGTTCGGCGATGAAAGGGTTAAGGGGGGGGGACCCTTTCAAACATATCTGAGGTGATCAAAGGTGTAACCTGATCAATAGTAACTGGCTTTGAGGTTTATGAATTCAAAGTGGGTTAGTATCTAAAACGATACTTCCATCAAGGTTATGGTGAGATTAAAACATGGTTTATGTGAGTTTAAAGATTTAGATCAGAACCATGGTCCTCAAGGACGTGGTTCTGATTCCGCTTCTGGTTCCCTCTTTACCCAGGAGTCAGGTCCAATGATACTGTGACCAGTCAAATCAACTAAGTTACTTGTTCAAGTAACTTCTGCTAGTTAAAAATAAACCAAGACAGAGGCTGGAGGTGAGAGCGAGAGTGAGGAGGCTACAGTTCTCACGATCATTTGTGATTGGACTCACGCCGTGAGAGCAAGACGAGAGATACCCATTTTTATTTAGGACTGTGTTTCCAGCCCTTATAACAGTATTAGCCGTCTCCTTCACTGCCAGTTCCATTGCACAAATAACCCAGTCAAAGGCTGTGGTGAAACAAATCTGTAATATCCATATGATTAATGCATGAGTTTGGCATAAAGAGATCATACATATTCAGTAGATGTCAAGGACAAACTGTTGAGAGGTAGAAAATGCGGGACCTATTTGTGAGAAAAGAGTGTATGGTTTCAGGGTGCACACAAGCTAGCTTCTGTGGGACCGTAGAGGGAGAGAGAGAAAAAAGTGTCAAGCTCTTTGTGAGGCACGACGGCCTCTTCTCAGGCAACCGCTCAAAAGCTTTCATTCACAGTCTACGCCACCTGAGCGGTTTGGCAAATCCACCGATTTTCTCCAGAAATTGTTTAAAACGAAGCAACCCGAGATGCACTCCCCACTGCTTCTCCCTGAATGTCCTGAAGTCTCTTGAGATGAGACACACCAGTTCATGTTTGAAATCGTTCTTTTTTTAAAATAATGAGTCCAGTTGTCCAGGAGACCTCGTAGAGCGAGGTCTTTTAAGGATTCTCCTTTTTCCGTTCCCTCTACCCCCCCCCCCCCCCCCCCCCAAATACTAATGTTTCACTCAGCGGTGGCTTTTTAAGCACATGCAGTCCAGCCCAGCACTGAACATATCTGATTTCCTCATGAAACAGTGGCCATTGTTCTCCACGATGATATTTATCGGTTTAACACAACAGCATGGCTGTTATAATGTCTCGTGGGTCAGGATTTTTTGTCCGTTATCAGGTGCAGTTTTTTTTTTTTATTAAAAACTCTCAGTGAGGTGGGCCAACCCAGGCTGGACCAATCAGTGCCTCTGGAAGGGGGTGGGCCCAGGTCCCTTTCAGTCATGTTAACTTGACTCGCGTTGGGGAATTGATCTTCTTTCCAGATTGTGAGAGAACAGAAGAGCAAGGAGGGGTGAAAACGAAGCTAGGTGTTTGAGGATGGTGCTGCTGACCACCAAGATTGTTCAAAGATCCGCGCTCTTCGTCTCTTTCGGAGGCCTGGTCACCACCTTCATCACCACGTTCCTTCCCCTGTGGAAGACCATGAACTCGGACCTGAACGAGATGGAGAACTGGTACGAGGGGCTTTGGCACACCTGTATCTTCACCGAAGAGGTGGGACTGCACTGCAAAGCGTTCGAGTCTTTCCTGGCGTTACCTCCACATACGTTGGTCTCCAGGGTGTTAATGTGCATATCCATCGCTACAGGTGCCCTGGGTGTTGCCGCTGCCTTCTTTGGACTGGATGGCGTGGAGGTTGGCGCCAGCAGACCCAAGCTGAAAAGGGGTCTCCTCATCTTGGCGGGGGTTCTGGTTTGGATTTCGGGCGTGACGACACTGGCACCGGTTTCGCTGGTGGCTTACGTGACGGTGGTGGAGTTCTGGGATGAGAATATCCCAGACGTGGTGCCGCGCTGGGAGTTTGGCGAGGCCATGTTTTCCGGATGGTTCTCTGGCCTCCTGCTGGTGATCGGCGGGTCATTCCTCTTCGTGGCCGTGTGTATGGGTGACCACCAAATGCAAAGTCGACATTCTTTGTCTGCACGGGAAGACAGGCCAAGGACTCAGCATTACCTAAAGACAGAGGTCCTATAAGTTTATTTTGACTTGATGACAGACTGGTGAGATACGATCTGTCTGAGCCTATATGAAAACGCATGTGGAGGGTTTTTTTTTTTTGCTGGTTTAATGAACGTTTGAATGTAGATGAGGGTATAAGGAGCGTATTGAGTGTTTCCCAGTTCTGTTCCAGGATGCCCACAGCTCTGGGTATTTTGTTTTTAATCAGAATATCAATATATCAATTATTAAACCCTTGATAAACTGAGTCATGTGTATTACAGTAGAGTGATATCTGAAAATTTACAGAGCTCTAGGCCTCAAAGAGTTGGAAAAGAGTGCCCTTGCAAATATATTTTAAGCCATAGTTGTGAATGTGGATGGAAATGATTGAATAGAAGATATTTCAGCAAACTCTGTAGGCAGAAGAAGAAAAATGGAAATAAAAATGCCTTACGTATCAGAAAGCAGTAACAGTTTGTGAGGAGTTGCTATAATTTTTAGGTGCCTTTTAAGAGTTAACTGGACCCCCCTCTTCAGCCTTATTCTCTTACATGTTAAAACTTCCACTGGTTTGTCATTTCATCAGCACTTTTGGGGGGGAAAAGTAATGATTATTTTCAGCAAATGTCCGTAGATTTTGTGTATGACTGAAAAGAAAAAAAAAGGCTGAGACAGTGAAAGTGTCGGTATTGCTGTAAAAAGGGATAAAACAGCTTAATGTCAGGAAAAGCTGCAGTGTCACTGCTCACTGCATGGGCAGATTGTGTTGCCCGGTAATCTGAGGCATGCCGCGTAAGCTCTTTAAAAAAAAACAACCTTCATTTGTATCCAGTCACTTCTCCCCTCGAAAACCCCCCCAAATCTTTCGTTTTTCTGAAAGGGCTCTCTGAGAGTTACCAGTCATGATTTTTCCGCTCCTCGTTACGCTCTGCCTTTCACAATTATGCGTAGGTACTTAACGGTTCTAACAGGTCATGAATTCTGCCAACCTTTTTTCGCCTCCTGTTTTATGAGGTCTCCCTAACAATATTTGAGGTTCGATCTCAAGAATAGTGCACTGCAGAGCGCTACTTGGTCTTCGGTTCATTAAACAGTTGATCTGAACTCTGAATTTAAATTGCTTGAATGGTAGCCCACAACAATTTTGTTAAGACGAGCTGATCTGAAAGAAATAAATATCACTCTTAAAGAACCCCTTGTATCACATTCATCTTTTTGTTAATGTTGTTGGTGTTGTTATGTGCCCTCTCAGTACTTTATCAAACGCTTGATGTTCATTCGCTTTCTCTGTAATGTTTTTTCAATGTAAACTCGAATTTGAGGTGCCTTGGGGTGACTTAAACACCCGTAATGGCTGTTTTGGCACTACTGAGCAGGGCAGTTCAAAACAAAAATGTGAGGAGAGTTCACAGATGGACGAGTGAGCTAGTCCTACAATGAACGGTTTATCTGGGACAGTCACCGTCTCCGTTCATTCGCTGGGGGTGGGTTATCGCATGAAAAACTGCTCTGGCATCCTGCGTTCCCTCGGGTTTCAGGTCACCGAGGACAAACTAAGCACAGGTGTATTTCGTTCAGAGAAAAGAATATTTGTGCTCACAGTCATTTCTTGGAATCTATGCTTGGCATAAGCATGGTTTAATTATTCCACAACGACACCTGAGACACAGGTGCTGGCAACAGGGATTTCTGTATTTAAAAAAGACCTTATTTAAAAACATATTTAACTAATTGGGATGTCTCGAGAGAAAAAGCAGAGAGGCTTGCTCCACTTTCCAGTTCTCTGCACTTGTTCTTGTTTCTCCGTAAGACTTAATTGATGTAAAACAATGCGCAATATTAAATTTCAAAACGTTGGTGTGGTCACTTCACCCTCAGCTATTCGATTTTGTCTGTCTATGCCCTGAAACGGTGGTTTCTTTATAAGCAAGACAACATAAAAAAAATTACAGACACAATTAGAAGTCATGAATTATTTTCACATATTGACATATCGTTGGTTGGAAATTAACATTCAAAACAGCTGTCATAATCGATAAATTATTGACTTCTTTGCCGCTTCCCTTTCAATTGATACTTTGTTTGCAGTCTTCCGACTCGCTGTTGTACTGCATAGAGATATCTACATGATTAAATGAAACAGTGACGTCTTGGTGACATAACGTGTCCGTACTCTTGCCCTTGCAGGGATGAAATCAGTCATTCAGCTGATGCCTCCGCGACAAAAAGTATCTCACGTTTGTCTTTGGTGTTAAACGTCATTCAGTCAGCGATAGATCGGCGCAGTTCTCATTGTGACCAGCAGAGGTCGCAGTTAGTATGCGAGCGAAGGCCCGATTTTCACCTAACTAAACTCTGTATCAGTTAGTAGAACAATCATAAGGTATACATTTCTTGCTGTACTGGTCTTCCACGAGTTTTCAGATATTACTGCCGTGTTAAAACCTTATAATGTGGTCACTGTTATCCTGTTACAACACGTGTACGATCGAAAAGTACAGTGAAATTTCATGATTTACTTGGTTTAGCAAAGTTATTTTCACTTGTTCAGTCTAAGCATAAACGCAGTTGACAGAAAACCTTATGCTCCTCATTTCTCTCAGGGGCACAGTGCACTTTGCCTTTGGCATCGCCGCAATCAAGCCCTTGTTTCAGTATTAATTCCACCAGTAGAGGGCCCAGGAAAAGTTTTATTAAAGACGAAGGAACCAACCAACTATTTCTCTCGACATAACCTAAAATGTGAAAGCGTAAAGAAATCAGTCGGGTTTTTTTTGTCGTAATTACGACAGATCAAACTAAGCTTTGTTTTTTTCCTTTTCACTAAATATGACGAAAATGAAGAAACTGAATCCAAAATGTTTCACTATTTGGCACGAGACTGTTGCTGTGAGAAGAATCCAGATCTAAGGTGATTTCATAGTGGAGAGACTGACTTGGCAATTAATTATTTCAGTGTGACCTCACCACTCCTCCTTTTGCTCTTCATTACTGTACGCTTATGACTGACAGCCTAAGCTTGGGAGAGCGAGACCACTTGAGCTTTCGTTTGTCGGAATAAATAACGGTAATTCCTCCACATTTTAGCGCGGTGTCCCCCACATTTCAAATGCACCCCCCCCCCGCCCACACACACACACACACACACACACACACACACACACACACACACACGTGAAGAAGATAAAAATGTCAGTCCGCCTGCCGTTCTAAAGGAGTTGTGCTATGTCCCTCTGTACAGGACATAGCACATAAACACGTCTTGTAAAGGTAGCATCCTACGTCCATGATGAATGAAGTAGGCAGAGGCAGTAGGAGAGGGAGAGAGAGAGAGAGAGAGAGAGAGAGAGAGAAACTCGGTTATACATGCATGTGGAAGAAGAGGAAAAGTGACGTGAAGGCAGTGTAGGGGGAGTACAGCATGTGTTTGATCAGGATTAACTGGCAAGTAGAGCTGGCAAACAGAGCTGGCAAGGGAGGGGGGGTGCAAGAGAGGTGAAAGAAAAAAGGAGAGTGGAGGAGAGAAAAAGACGTAGAGGAGAAGGGGAGATAAAAGAGAGGAAAGAGGGAGGCGGAGTGAAAGAGAGAGGAAAGAGAACAAGACAAAATACAGGGGGGGAGACAGAGAGAGAGAGAGAGAGAGAGAGAGAGAGAGAGGTGGTTTGAGGGGAGGGGAAAGTGGAGCGGCGGGTGAATTCGTGCTGTGTTAGCATCCCCCGAGCAACTCCATCAATACTGCATACAGCTGAGAAACTGGCAAGGGTCCCTGCTGCTGCATCGGCGGGCCAGCTCACGGTCAGAGAGAGAAAGAGCGAGAGAGAGAGAGAGAGCGAGAGAGAGAGAGAGAGAGAGAGAGCAGCTCTTGGCTCTTGGTATCACCTCTTCTTGCTTGCACGCTACTGATACTGCCGTAGCGGACGTGTGTTTTACTGTCTCTCTGGGACTGTATGCTTTCACTGTGTTCGGCTCTACTGCAGTAAGTAGCGCAAAAGGACGTAAAGAACGGAGGAAAAGTAGGCGTATAGGAAGCGGACAGAGTCCGGGAATACGCAGGAAAACAGAAACCCTATCCCGGCAGGGGTGACGGCGGAATTCTCTGGAGGGGGTTGAATCTGTGCTAGTATGTTGCTGTACTCCGCAGGACTGGATAGTCACCGAAGAGTTTGACAGGACAGCCGCGCACCTGCCACAACAGGGACTGGTAAGTACCATTCACTTTATCACTGACTTCAGGAGCGCTCGGCGCTGCTGCGTTCCTTTCTGGAAGCACCATTCACCTACAAAGAAGTTGCGCATTGCCGTTTTTTTTGTTTTGTGAAAAGAGTACAGTCCATAAGATTTGTTGTAGCTGCGTGTAGGTGTTTGATAAGACTTCATTAAGTTAATGAGAGTTGTCACTCAAAAGGAAATTACCGCTGCGCTGCAGAAGTTGACAATTTTTTGTTGGGGCTTCAGCTGAATTGTGCTTACATTTCAGTAGCAATCTGCGGATTGCAAGTACAGCACAGCACGATGCGGGTAGCGATCACTCGTTCCCTTAGGAATGATTAATGAATGAACGTCAGGACAGGAAAAGAGGATAAACTTTTTCTGCACCCCCCGCCCCCCCCCCCCCGGGCCTCCACATGGACATTGTGTGAATTCAAAATTCATACATGTTTCTTTCTTTTCATGAAATAATGTAGCCTGTCTAGAAAATTGACCCGAGTAAATTATAAAGAATACGTTTAAAAAAAAAAAAAGAATTTACTTAATAAAAGTCAAGGTAAAGTAGGCTACTTAATAACTTCACAAGATAAATTACTTTATACCTTAAAGTGCTATAGTTTGAGGCTCAGGAGCAAAATTCAGACTTTAACACTGTAAACAAATATCTTATTAAATATAAGAGTGAGTCTGCCAAATTCAACAATTTCTGAATTACACAAACAGTTAACACTCCACGCCACACTCATTAATATGACATATACCAGTAAGCTATATCTGTTTTCTTTTTTTCTTTTTTAGTTGTTCCTATGAGCCCATAGGAAACCGTTGTACACATCTGCCATATTAAGTGAGTTATGCGTTTTTGGTTGTCTACTCATTGGTTTGGATTGATAATTAACAACAGAGGTTGTCACTCCATTGGTTTTCTTTTGTTTGGTGCAGATGGTTCTATTTATCTAACCAGTTCACACACCTTAAGTGCCAGCCAACTAGATGCAAACGCTGAGGCATGCTAGGTGCTGGAGGAAAGGTCTTGGTGTTGTGACTAGCCTGCATCCTTGCACTCCAGGCATAGTGAAAAAAACGTGGACGCTTACACGCTCTGGTTTAATATTCCATAACATTTCGCATACAGTTAAGGTTGATAGGGGTGGGGGTGAGGGGGTGGGGAAGAAATCCCCTCATTGCAAGAAATCATTTCTGCCTGATCAGTGATAGGCGTAAATATGTCTCGTGGCAGTACGTAGGTGGAAGTCTTCTGTGATGCATCTGTGTTTGAGGTTTTGTCGACTTGTGGCTGGAGCCACGTGGCTGATCTCAAGGCAACCTGCTCATGCTTTCAAGGCTAGCTTCCACGACAGGGTGAATTCCATCAACGTGATCACTGTAGACCGACGAACGACATGTTTATGCCCAGACTGAACATAAATTTACTGTAATGATATCTGGTAAGATAAATCGGACTCTGTGGAACCTTCCCAGAGGTTTCTTTTTGTCATTAACGATAAGCAGTTTTTCATGTTGGGCCGTGGAAATGCATCTGTTATTTTATACCAGAAGAAACAAATCAAATATCAGACCTCTGCAGAAATAAAATTAAAAAAAAAAAAAGAAACTTGCTGATGACTATCGTTTTTCTATTCATGTTTAATGTATTGTATTGTAATATTTAAATACACTGTAGAGAACTTTGGCATGCCAGTCACACCACAGGTACTGTCAAGGACAAAAACACAACAGAGACACACCTTGGGATTTAGAAACCCAAGTAATCATGAAAACATATTTACAAAACAACATGTAAACATGTTTACTAAACAGCAAAGCAATGGCAGCAAGCCTCGGTGAGGTAATGTGATTGTTTACACATGCACAGGCTCCTTAATGATCTGATTAACTGTAATCCAACATTTACACCGCATTTGACCTGTAACACTACAAAGAAATAAACAAGAGAGAGAGTAGAGAAACTTCCTTCCATCCAGTTAAATTTCAAACCGTTGTTAAAATTGCAGAGCACCCCCCCCCCCCCCCCCCCCTTGGATTTTGAGGTAAATTCCATGTAAAATCCAAACCAGCACCTAGCTACTACCAGCTAAGACTAGAAAAAACCACGAGCCAACGTGATCCAAGCATGATACTGGTACAGAGTTTTATGATGCCATAAAGCATTTCTGGATGGTGTTCTAGATTTCTAGGAATTCAACTCTAGATTCTGTTTTATTCTAGTCTGGACTCTGTTCTACACTGAAGCTGCTGAACGGAGAAATTTTCAAGAACACAAATTATAGAAGTTTTTGGAGGGGTGTTTCAAATGTGCTGCCTTACTTGGCTTTGGCTCAAGACATAATCGCCAAACTATAACATCAACATGATATATCACCTGTGTTTGTAAGGGCACATTGTGCAAGCGTTGGTGACACAATGCAATCTGAGTGAACAAGCGCTCACACTTATCTAATGTCTTCAGAAAATAGCCGCAATGAAGCATCACAAAGAGAAGGGGTGATTGTGGTCAAACATTAAGGACTATGTTTTCTCTGTAGTGACAATCTTATCATCCAACTGATCAAAGCTGCAAACCTAATCTTTAACCAAAGGGCTTTTTTTAACCTGTGCAACAGGTATTGGAGGACTTAGAGTGATGAATACGTCAATTTGACACAGCCTGGTGTGTGATGACACCCCTCCTTAAATAACCCTGAGGGGAAGCCTCCTGTTGTTTTTGTTTGTTTGCAAGACCATTCACGCTTTGATTATACCATAACATTCAGTATTCAAAGGTGTTGTGGTCATTGCGTGAGTGCAATTAGGAGACCCACAGGTGTGTTCCAGAAATGAACACAGCAGACATTTTTTTATGCTACACTGGCCTGCGATCAGTTTTTTGGCAGCATTTCTGTGTGAAATGCACTTTAGGTTACCTTTTGCACTGTGGTGTCACTCAGAGTTCATTGGGTGTAATAATAATAAAAAAAAAAAAGAAAAGAAAAGAAAACTACAGCTGATGGTAAGGCCATGGATCTTGTGAGTTCAGAGGTAATCATCGTTCATAACCTGGAACTGCCAACTGTGCTAGGAATCAGAGGTTAAGAATACTAGGAATAACACTGTAGGTTAAATGTCTGTCATCATTTTTTCGGCTTTATTGTACCATAGGTTTGTCGAAACCAAAGACCATCATGTGTCAGGCACAGTCTCACGATACTGACCTGTTCGCATAGCTCACAAGACAAGAATATGTAACAGGTCGTTATAAAAATGTATATACATGACTGTGAAATTATAACGCTAAGCAGATAGCTACACAAAGCAGTTTCTTTAAGAGGGCAAACTGCTGGAGGAGGAGAAAATGTGCAGAAACACTGAGCACACACACCGTTAGAATTACGCACGTGCCAAACAAACAAAACTAAGGAAGGCAAAGTTGCTACATTGCACACATCCCCACGTAGTTTACAAAGCTTGCCAGTCACAGGGATCCAAGTGACGCATCAGCTACTTTACATGCAAGGTCCTGCTGCTTAATCACCACTAGAAACACTGTAATGCGGGGTAATTCATTATGCAGTCAGGTCACATATTGACAATCAGTGCATCAGCTTTGGCCTGGCATGTCATAGCAGTGTAATTTGTCAAGGAGGAAGGACCAGTCAAACACAAAATCAGTTATTGCTTAGCTTGTGGACTCGAGCACCTGTAACAATAAAAGGCATCTTGGCTGGAAATTTTGAAACAGCCATTTTTTTGTGTGTGGAAACACCCTGTGTCATTTGGTGTCGTTCTTGAAGATTTGACCTTGCACTCTTGCTTCCCTCCAAAAACTCACTGGAATAACGTAAGACCTCTGCATGTCTTTGTTCCATTGAGACACATATGGATTGTTTTTCATGAGAGCAGATGAAGAGCAGATTAGCTGCCATCACCATTGAGATTTTAACATAGTCTCTTAAAAGAGTGATCAGTTATCAGAAACGTGGAAAAGTGTTTTTGGAATTTTATTTTTGTTTAATAATAAGAACCCATTTGTCTTTTGATGTTATCTTTGTTAATTGGAGAAAAGTTAGACTTTGCTGTTCTTTGATTTATTTATTTATGTTTTCAACCAATAAAATCTTCGGTTCTCCCCCCTGCCCGCCGCTGATCTGTAGTACACAGGGAAATCAGCCTCACAGACCTGAGGCCCGTTCATGGCTAATTCCCCACCGTGGACATTCCAGTGTTACATGTGAGGGAGAGAGGTAGTGGAACTGACGGCTCGTTTGGAGAAAACATTATTAGCCCTACTTGGAGACGGACCAGGTAGGGCTCCAGTTTCCACCCTCTACTCTTTACAGCAGGTCTGGGATCAGTTAACCCAATCCCTTTCTGTAACCATGCGCGTTTTCAGGCGAATGTCGACGCTGACCTCGGATCAGCGCTTAGAGGTACAACTTGCATTTTCCTCCGAGCGAGTGTGAGACCCAGATCTGTGTCATATGTTGTGAACGAGACCTAATCTACTTAACCTACTTTGGATTGGAGGGGAATGTCTTGGGTTGGCTTGAACCCTGGGGGGGAAAGCAGTCTTTCATGATTCCTGCATACAGTTCATTAAAATTTCACTCCAAACCAGAAACCCCTTCAAATATGACAACTTTCATGAGAAAACATGGACTGCAGGAGAGTTCTCCACCCTTTTGTGGGATATTAATATTAAGCGTTTGCACACAGGAAAGAAAATACACGTTTCGCATTTTTGAAACATAAAACGTGTGAAACTGTTTATTTATTTATTTTATTTTGCATTGAAGATCAAATACAGCACGAAGAGCGTGGGAAAGGATTCGCCAGTTGCTATGGAGATTCTCATCAGCTCTGTAGAAAAGAAAAAGAAAAAGAAGCAGGGATGCTCCCCTGTTTGTTTAGAGGGATAAAAACATTCCTCTGCCTCTTGTTTCCTTTTATGTTGATCTTTTTCTTTCCTTAAATTTCTAGGGAAGATGCTGATAAATGTTTGTGAAATTTTTACTTTTATCCTTTTGCATGTTTGACACACAAAACCCCCCCCAGCAGTACCGTTACATAACAATACAGCCACAAAATAAATGATTTTTTTTTTGTTTCAGTTATTTTGGGACTAATACACATATGTATGTCAAACATAACAGACAGTGTCTGGTTTTGAAAGAGAATTTTAAACGGGATCTTTCCGTTCTCTTCTCTCATTGTCGGGACATTGTCGGTTTCTTTCCTCAATAGACTGGTCTGGGGTTTTTTTTTTCCCCTCTTTTTCGCCACTTTAAGGGCATTCTGCTGTGATGTGAATTTCAATTGGTTCTCTCATTGTTCCACTGAGAAAGACGCTTTGCTGATTAAACGTGCTACCATACGGAGAAAGACACCTGCCCCGTTTTTTTCCTTTACAACATCTCTGCTTCTGCATTGGCTCTTTACAATCAAAAGTGTTTCTTATTTAAGTTAGAGTTCACTGGAGCGTGACTGAGTCACCCTGGTAAGAGTAAAGAGTCCTGCAGAGAGGGAAGGGGAAAAAAAACCAAAAAAACAAGCTACTGCTTTAAAGTCCAGCGAACTCTGCAATTCTCAAGGCCCTGTGACAAGCAAGTAAATGAATATCTTAATTATGTTAATGTTTAACTGTTTACGATGTCTGTCCGTGTCGCAGAAGGAAAGAAGCAAATGGAAAATGTAACCAATTAGATTAAATTACGCATCTGTAAGCACCCACGCACACATATACACAAACACACACAGACACACACGCACACATATACACAAACACACACACAGACACACACGCACACATATACACAAACACACACAGACACACACATATACACAAACACACACAGACACACACGCACACATATACACACACACACACAGACACACACGCACACATATACACAAACACACACAGGCATGCATGCACAGACACACACACACACACACACAAATGCATGCACACGCACACAAATGCATGCACACGCACACACACACAAACACACACAGACACACACGCACACATATACACAAACACACACAGACACACACGCACACATATACACAAACACACACAGACACACACGCACACATATACACAAACACACACACACGCACACATATACACAAACACACACAGACACACACGCACACATATACACAAACACACACAGGCATGCATGCACAGACACACACACACACACACACACACACACACACACACACACACACACAAATGCATGCACACGCACACACACACAAACACACACAGGCATGCATGCACAGACACACACACACACACACAAACACACACACAAATGCATGCACACGCACACACACACACACATATATATATATATATATAGATGTAGATATAGATATAGATATGCTGTATATATATGTATATATATGCACATATACTCTTACGCATGCAATCATTTACATGCATGCTGTCTCTCACTTTCTCTCTCTCTCTCTCTCACTTGCACACACACACACACACACACACACACACACACACACACTCTACAGGGCATCTGAGTTGACAGGTCCCTCCTTTGCCTCGTTAGTCACTCTGACATATGAGCTGCTTCCCGGAAATGCGGTTGCTAAGGTATCTGCTCTCGGTTACGGACGGACATGCTCTTGGCATGAACGCCGGGGATTCTTCCGCTGTGGGGGATCCTTACAGTTCAGTGCCCCTTTCAAATCAATGCGACAACAGAGCCTCTCTCAGCCACACACCTACAGAGGTTCAGGGACAAACGCAATTTAAGATTCACCTCAAAATCGTTCAAGTCTAAACTATTCAAATACACATTTTTGGGTAATGGGTTCGTGTTCTGAAGAGAACACACAGACACCAGTAATCATTCACACACATTCCATCTTTCTCTCTCTCCCTCTCTCACACACACACACACACACACACACACACGCACATGCACATGCAAACACACACACACACACACACACACACACACACACACACACACACACACACACACACACACACACAGAATCTCCCTTTTCTTCTAAACTAATCTGTGATGATGCAATGATTATAAAAATTGTCATATGGGCATTCATGCCATCATAAACACATTCACTCCCAGCTTTTAATTGTAAGTGACAGCTGTGCTGATGAGGGAGAACTCTCAGTTCCACTTCATGCTGCAAATGTGCTTTGGTGCATTTTCATACCGAGCCACCACGTCTAATGTAAGACACATCATCTGCATTTGTGATTGAAGACTGCATGCTTTACAGTGCAAAATTTACAAAAAAAAACAAACAAAACAAAACAGAATTAGGGTAAACCACTATGGACTGGTGATGCGTCCCTCTCAACAAACACTACTTATGATGATGATAATGATGATGATGATGATCATGAAGATCATGAAAATGGTTGTTGTTGCTGTTGTTATACAGATGCTGACTAACCAGTGCCTCCCAATCCCAGTCTTGCAGACTCACAGAACTGCACAGTTTTGCTCACGTCTAACTTTTGATCCATTTGATCCAATTAATGAAGGGTTGGATGAGAATTTGATCAACTGAAGTGACCGGGTTTAGGGTAGAAATTATAACAGCTCTCACTATGGTCCCCGAATACCTCAAAGCTTCGCTGCACGGGGACGTTGTAAGAAGCTTCAACACACATTTAACAGAGTAAAGGTAAAAGAGCAGGGGACAGAGATCTGATTTATGGTGTGTGGTTTTGCAGGAGATTGGAGAGAAGCTGATGCCTGCGATGGCTAACCGGGACCAGCAGGCACGGACGAGATCCCTCCAGCCCTGTCACTGTCTCCGGGCCTCCTGGCCTAGCCTGAGGTTGTTCTGATCCAGCCCAGCCTCCCTTCACCCTCCCTGGGCAAGCCGTCAGACCGGGCCTGCTGGCTCCAAACTGGGCCCACCATGGGAGGATGCCTCTCCAAACCCAAACCAGGTGACTCGAACCTGCTTTCTACAAACAAAATCTACTCTGCTCTCTTCCAAATCCCGTGATAATTGGCACTTGTTCACTCGCTATATATAGGTCACGACGACTTCTCGTTTGACTGTCTTTTGTAGCAGGGGATAATTTTTTTTTTCGAAGCGGAGGAGGAATTTTAATGCCCTCAATGTGCTTGTGTTTCAAGAGGATTATGGAGTGAAATATGACTGTTGGGGTTTGTGAGTGTTTTGCAATGTAGCGCTGCTTTCGTTTTTTGATGGCCAAGAAAGATGTGTGTGTGTGTGTGTGTGTGTGAGTGAGTTTACGCGTGTGAGTATGTGTGCAGCCACCACAATACTGAAACATGACTTCATCTGTCAATAGGCTTGCTGTTTCTCTATCTGAGTGTGGGTGTAGCTATGCATCAGAGAGAAAGAGCCTTGGAAATCTATGAGCTCAACACGCTTTTGAACCCAATCACTTTATACCCACAGTAAATGCTTAGATGATTACAGCGAAAAGACAGAGATGAAGAGAAAGAGATGAAAGAAGTATGGAGGACTAAACTCCCATACAAGACTAGGTTGTGAAGGGAGTGCATGAGAGAATGGAAAACTCCCCATGTTCCCTGTTTCAGCACGATTTATGTCATTAATGGCGATATTCTTAAACGGAATAACTCCGACAAACGGCAGTCAAATCGTGTGATAACAAGGTTGAAAAAAGCTGAACCTCGTTCTTTCTTTTTTCTTTTTTTTTTTTTTGAGAAGTCGGGTTATGTAATATTTGAGAGACACGTCAGTTTAAGTAAAACTAAGTGTATGATGAAATGGTAGAACAGAGGTGAAAAGTGAGTTTTATTCTCATTGTAAACCAAATAAGGAATACTTCATTATTCAGCTTGAAGATATTAAAAATGATCTTGGTCAACACAAAGGACCATTGATAAAATCTTTGTTTGTGTTTCAGTGGCAGTATTGTCTCACAGATCCTTAGGTTTGTCCCATAACGTTTCTGCTTTCAAATGGAGAGAGGTGGCAATGGATATTATCATTATTAGAGGCACTAAGTTCATCGGTTTCTTCAAAGTCAGTTTATTGGTTATTACCTGCGCTGGTGTACTTGCACGTGTTATTACGTAATGATACCGTCGGTACACTGGTATTAGGTCCCCTAATGTGAAGTCCGAGTCGGTAAGATGTACTAGACTGCAATGTGATTGAGCTCTGTGTCCAGTCCATAGTTACTCTCACTCTCTCTCTCTCTCTCTCAAAAAACAAAACAAAAAACAAACAAACAAAGATGAAAAAAACAACAACATTTATCTATCACTATCATCAGGTCTTGCGATATCCGCGATAAAGAGAGAAAACGGTTTTACTTTTCTTGTGTTCTCCGAGGAGATTCTGTCGAATTGACGTCTCATTCGTGTTGTCTTAAGATGACCTATATTTTTGGAGGCAACGTATGAAAAAATGAAAACAAAACAAAACAAAGCAAAACAAACAAACAAACAAACAAAAAACAGGATAAATCATTTTATCTGATAAAATCTTAGAGATCACATGCCCCGCAGAGCTGAAAATGTGCACAAAGTGTTCCGCATGTTTCTTGGTCAGATTCACGTGCAATTTACACTCAGTGAAAAAATTTCAAGATTTCTGTGCATGATTTCACAAGTGAAATTCGCTAATCGTAAAACATATGAAGAAATTTCAGAGTAAGTAACATTTGAATCAAAAAGTAGACGGATGACGGTCTATTCATGCATCACTGCGTGTTAATTTCCGTTGAAGGACAGGAAAAGTTAACTACGAAAAGTTTCGGAGGGCTTACGACCATATAGGCGAATCTTCAATATGGAAACAATTGCATTTAAGAGTCACCACTCTCTCCCTCAACTGAAAATGAGCTGAATCGAATCAAATTAAATTGAACTTTTAAATTGCTTATTGGCAAACGGATAATTCGGACACGATCGTAATGAAGAGCTAACGGTTTCTACTTGTCTGCGTCAGAGTGTCAGTGAAACGAAGGATGTCGAGTGAGCGCAGTGACGGAGAGCTCTTTGATTTCCACTGCTGCCCTCTTGGTGTCTTATGATTTTCCATTCATTTTAATTAAGACTCGCCCAGCGGGTGAGAATTCCAGTCAGATTAAAGCGTAAGAACTGGGCGGTCAGCGCATTTTTCCAGCCAAACAGATAAAGCAAGTTCTCCACTCACTGCTGTAAGAAGGCGTTACATAACACCCACATTTCTTTATGAAGCTGTAGTAATTCTATAGGTCAGCGCAAAAAAAGATGTCACTGTGAAACGAGATCCTATTTAAGCTAATTCTCTGACGCAGTATTCAAACTCTATAGGTTTTTTGTAACGGTATGAAATGTAGGCCTAGTGAAACCAAGTTCATAACTGAACTGTCAGAGATGCTCATTAAGGCAACATTATCAACTGATTAGCTGTCAAGCAGTTTTTAACAGGCAGTTTTTCCCCAGTTGGTGTGGGACTAGCTCTTGAAGCACTTTTTACCAAAACAACAAACATGATTCCACAACAAGAATTAAGAATACATACCGAGCCGAAGCGTATGGCAGTTCATAAGACCATCCATAATATTCGTGGTATTTATCCAAACGAGAGTTATTTAGCATCGCTCTGAAACTGACGTGAAAGAGTTGACGACAAATGTACCCTATATTAGTTACATGCTTCATGCAGTGCAGCCCTTAGGTAAATTGAAAGGTAACGTTTTCTGTGTCTGTTTCGAATGCTGAAGTTGAGGTCAAAGTGGAGCTCACACCTCTGGAAAAGGAGAAAGAAGCCGATATGATGTCTCCGAACGGGAAAGCCAGTCCATTTTCTGACTGCCGGCCCAACGGTGCCCTCGGACACTGCTCGGACGAGGACTCTGCCGTCATGCTCCGACCGTACCATAAACACCGCGACTATGTGGAAGCAACTGTCTGTCACGTGAAAGATATCGAGAATGGACAGTAAGACCTTAGAATATTTTAAACATGATGGAAAATGAAGAATTATTTATATTTTAAAGCTGACTGACAAGAGGACGAAAGAAGAAATATAGAATTATCTTTGAAGCAGTTAAATGATGATCTATTTTCAAGTATTCCCTTAACTCACCTCTGTTTACAGTTATTTGGTCACTCAGTTTAGTTAAGTTTGTGGTCAAGAAAGCCGAGAAGGAATCGTTTGACAGAATTGTAACTGGACTAGTCAGTTGCTAAACCTGTGACTGCTTCAATCACATTGGAATATTTTTTTAAATTCATTTTTATCATTCTTGAACAGTATCAGCAACATTTGTAAAAAAAAAAAAAAAAAAAAAATTAGTTCTAGAGGAAATTGAGGATTTGAATTCTAAACTGTTATGAATCTTAGTGGATTTGGGGTTTGTTGTCACTCAGGATGCGTGAGGTGGATCTTGGAGCTGGCAGAGCTCTGCTCATAAAGGAACACGGAGAGTTTTCTGCCATCGGACACAAATGTCCACATTACGGCGCCCCGCTGGTCAAGGGTAAGGCAGGAGTTCTGCATCACTGCCTCAGGTCCATGGTTTGTGATGGACCTTGGCCGATTGTCTTCTACCTGAATCTGATTTTGCTGGACAAAAGCCCCTTTTTTCTCTGTTCTCAATCTTTCTGGAATATACAGGTGTCTTATCCAAGGGACACGTGCGATGCCCGTGGCATGGGGCTTGTTTCAACATTGCCACTGGAGACATTGAGGACTTTCCTGGTCTGGACAGCTTGCCAACCTTCCAGGTGCTCTTTTCTGTGCTATGACTCCATTTCAAGCATTTGCCCTGTAAGCAAGCGACTGAAGCCATGTCTTCTCTTCTGTTTGGTTCAGGTCAGAGTTGAAAAGGACAAAGTTATCATTCGGGCAAACAAGCAGGTAAAATGACCTAATTCCTTGGAGATCTGAAAAAAAATGCCATAGTGGTTAATAAATGCCCAGGGATTGGCCCTATTTGAGTTGTTTGAGTTGTAACTGACAAACATCTCTGTCCGTAGGCTCTTCAAACACAGAGGAGAACAAAGGCCATGTCAAAGTGTTCGGCTGTCATCAACTCCAGCACGGGGTTCAGTCATGTTCTTATCATCGGCTCAGGTAGAGAAGATGCATTTATTTGGGATTCATGTTGAAAATGTACTGGTATTTATATGTGTGTTATAAACCATATTTATTGCTGAAGATGTGAACACTAATATTCATGCAGATCAGATTCAGGTCAAATGTTTCCGAAGTGAACATGCAAGGACCGGACAAACCGAATTCAAGCAAGAAAGCACAGATGTGAAACAGCAGAAATTTTGTAGAAGTGAAAATCGAGGAACCATGGTGTCTGTTTTCACATCCAGTTTACATTCAAGCTATGGCTAAGGGGCTCTTTTGATAAATTCTAAGTCTAATTCAATTAATGTTAACGTGTGTGTGGAACCCAACATTTGGAACCAGAGTGACACCACTTCTGCTTGGGCATGTCTTTACACTCTGTGATATTCCTCCCCAGGACCTGCTGGTTTGGTGTGTGCCGAGACGTTAAGGCAGGAGGGCTTTACCGATCGTATCGTTATGTGTACGATGGACAAACATCCGCCTTATGACAGGCCTAAACTGAGTAAGGTTTGTACAGAAACTTCACAACACACAGAGGTTAGCATGTTTGGATATGAATACTTTTGTGGTCCAAACATCGGATCACGACACTGAGTGTTAAGTCTCTTACACACTGAAACAGGTTCAAAGGGACATTACTATGAAGTAATTTCTGTAAAAGTAAGATATATTAGCTTGATAACATTAAGCCAAACTACTTGACAGGCTTGGATTTTGGACTGATGTTGACCAACTGAGTGAGAAATTCTGATTCGTAATATAACCCCATAAGCAGCAAGACATTTTTTTGTATTAAGAATGAAAAAACGAAACAAAGCAAAACAAACAAACGAAATACATTCTATCCCATACAGCGTAATTATTGCTTAAATAATCATGTTAAATAATCATAGGTCAACAGGCGCCTCAGACATGTCCGATTTTTAACATCATCCTTTTCAGCGAAAGACGATTAGGAGAACACTGTGTGGGGAACAACTTCTTTTTAATGAAATGTAGAAATATTTTCCTGGAAATGTGTCCATGATTAACGCGCCTTTTGCTCTTCAGTCCTTAGAGAGCACGGCCGAACAACTCCGTCTGCGATCCCTGGAGTTTTTCCAGACACATGACATCGAGCTGTTACTGGAGAAAGAGGTACGACGTTCTGTGGGTTTACACTCACACCCAGTGCTACCATTATCCCAGTATTACACCTCCTGTATATGTAAAGTCTACTGAGTTAATATATTTAAATGAATGTGTGTACCGCTAACCTCCAGATATATCTATAACTATCTGCATCTACATCTAAAAATTTACAACCTAAGTTAATGCATGAAAGAAGATATGCACAGGTTTTACTATTGGTCAGTTCTATGTTTGGCACTGTTTCTGCTCACATTTCTATACTTGACGTATATGTTTTGTGACCAAAAGTGTTCTAAGTAGGTTTAAAAGTTGTTTGTTTGTTTGTTTGGTTGTTTGTTCCAGGTTGTGTCCGTTGACGTGAAGACGAGAACGGTCATGTTTCAGGATGGCTTTAAAATGGAATACAGGAAGCTGTTGATAGCTACGGGAAGCAAGTAAGGACATTTTGGTGGTGTCTGCTGTATAAGCTTTGTTGTTGCCCTTGTTCACTCTGTAGGTTCCTTACTAGTGTAGGCTTTAGTTTGAAAGATTCGCGCTCTAAAATTGACCACGAAAAGACAAATATCTGGATTGTGTGGACCACTTGACAAGTTGTAAGACTTTGGAGTAGAAATACACGTACGTTGCTGAACTGAGGATAACACTTCATGGTTGCTGAAGAGCCCATCCTCCCCTGTTCTCTCTCTCTCTCTCTCTCCCTCTCTCTCTCTCTCTCTCTCCCTCTCTCTCTCTCTCTCTCCTTTGCCCTCTGTCGTTCCTCTGAAGGCCCAAGCCACTCAACTACAAAGGAAAAGACGTGGGGAACGTCTTTCACCTCAGGACTCCGGAGGACGCCAACAGCATCGCCCGGCTGGCCAGCAACAAGAACGCCGTCATCGTGGGGACGTCGTTTATCGGTGAGAGACGCAGAGAGGCAGTTTTTACCAATCAGCAGCTTCTGTTCAGGGGAGGGTGGGAGTTGTTACGTTTCCAATGACGTTCAAAGATAATGAAAACGTAATGGAGTTAAAATTATGGCCATCACGGGCAATTCTGTACGAATTCTATCTTCGTTTCTGCCAGTGGGACACTGCTGAGAGATACAAAGTGAAACCGTGCGGTTGTGTTCTGTTCGGTTTTGGATTTGACTCCCGACTGGCACCTGGGCTGTTTGGTAATGGGACATCTGTCATATTGAGTGCTGGGAAATGTGTTTGATTTTTCAATTAATTAAATTCAATTCCCATCAATGAAATTCACATTCATTTTGTGAACTGCCCAGAGGGTGGCCAACTGAGTTCAAATTCAAACTATTGATCTGAACGGGAGACAGCTGCAAAATCCTGATAAACTTGTTGCTTTTCATCTAGAGCTGGGTCTGAGAGTAACCCATCATAGGTGAACACAGCCCAGTGCCTTTCAGACAACACAAAACACATTATTTTCATTCTTTGTATTATTTTCATTCTTATTGTTGCACATTGTTAATGGTCTAGCAAAAAAAAAAAGACATTTAGTTAAACAAACAAACAAACAAGCAAATAAATGGGTACTCCAGTCTTTCCTAAATATCAGACGTCTCATTTTATACCCATAAAGTTGACTGGCAATGACATTTTGTGTGTGTTTTAAGTGGGCTCATGTACCTTCTGATAATTGAAGAGTCATCATTAAAAGGTTTGTTTGGAACCTTTTTTCCCCTGAGTAGAACATAAATAAATGGGGGGTATTTTTCACGCCGTTGTGAGTGCGTCTGTCTGAATGGGATGATGTATCAGCGTAATGTTTGTCTGTATCGTCTGTAATCAGGTATGGAAGTGGCAGCGGCGCTCACAGACAAGGCCCACTCCGTGTCAGTAATCGGCATCGAGGCTGTGCCTTTCCGGAAAGCTCTCGGGGAGAAAGTCGGCAAAGCTCTGATGAAGGTAAGAGCCGTCGCCGAGAAGGATTCACGAGCGACCGACTTTCCCCGTTGGCTGTTGTGTTATGCAAGACAATTTGAGTGATTGGCTGAGAGTCAATGTGACCGTCGTTGTTCTTCATGCACATGGGTGAGACACACACTGTGTGTGACATACAGTGCAGATCTGAGGCTGTGAAGAATGTTGCACCCTTACAGGGTTGGGCTTTGGTTCCTGATCACTATGTAGCATTATGGGAGGCTAATGCATGCTTTATAACATACAGACATTGTGAGTGTTAGATTTAAGGGATGTGTCACTGACATGCGTCTCCCTGTGCTCTTGCTGTGTCAGCTGTTTGAGACGAACAGGGTCAAGTTCTACATGCTCAACGAAGTGTCCGAAATGAGAGAGCATCATGGACAGGTACCCAGAAAGTGAGAGAAACATCTCTCTCTCTCTCTCTCTCTCTCTCTCCATCTGTCTCTCCATCTGTCTCTCTCTCTGTGCTTCACTTTGTCCTCTCTCTGTCCTCGCCCCTTTCTCCCTCCCCCTCTCTTTCTCTCTTTAACCATTTTCTCTCCTCCTAATCTCTCTCAGAGTCCCTTCTCTCTCTCTCTCTCTCTCTCCCTTTCTCTCCCTCTCTCTCTCACTTTCCCTCACTTACCCCATAAAAGTAAACCAAAGGGATAAGTTGTCAGGGAGTGATTACGACAGACAGCTCATTTGGACAGTGGTACTGCTATGCAAGCAGAGGTTGGTCAGTAAAACTTTGACAAAAGATTGGATGTGGTTCCATGGAGGACTGAAAATGCCACAGCTTTGAGATCTGTAAACATTTTTCGTTTTTGCCATGTTTAAATCTTCGAATGGTTGATGTAGGCCACATCCTGAGATATTTGGCTAAAAACTTAAAGATTCTCGTCGGCTTGTGTATAGAAACACATTTCTGATCTTGGTGCCTCGAAAACATGATCGAGGCACCAAAATCTCAAATGTTACCTATAAGGCGTCACTACTGTATTTTTAAGCTGGGAATACTTATTTAGAGTCTCAGAAATCTGGAGGTCTGGGTTTGCTCTTTGTCTGAAAGTTTCTGCTCTGGTTTCAGCTGAAAGAGGTGGTTCTGAAAAGTGGTAAGGTGCTGAGAGCGGACGTCTGCGTGATCGGCACAGGTGAGTGTCGTTCTCCGCTGAGGAAGAGTGTGACACAGGGGAACACATTGGTCGTAATGTCACTTCACGTCTGTTATGGTTTTTTCATTTACGAGACAGAGATTCTGATCTGTCATTTAGAATAGAGGCACTATTCATTTTTTTCTCCCCTCGTTGAACTCTTTTTCAGTTTCATTTGAGCTGCCTGCTCTGTCTTACTGTTATTCGAAAAGCAATCCTCAATCCTTGATTCACAGAATTCTATTACTCAGACTCACTTACTCTTATTTATCTCCTTACTCACTTGTTCTCTTAATCACTCTCTCGCACATTTCCGTAACGGCAGCGTACACAGCAGAATTTGCCAGCGGTATATTAACTCTAATAGGGTTTGCATAATCCGCGCCAGTGAGTGAATGGATGTGTCATAGCTCTGAAATGAACTCTGTTCTGGGACATTTTACTCTGGGAAACAACTTCCTTCATGCAAAATGTGCTGTGTCAGAGAAATGATGTGGCAGTGTGTAGACAGACATTTGCCTTCCGGTCTCTTAATAATTTTAGCATTATCTGATTCAGTGTTACATAATACCCTGCAAGCCCAAATGTCTGAATAACTCAAAAAAAAAAAAATTCAATGCAATTGATTACTCTAGAAAAAAATAGGTTAAACAAAATTCATAACTTCAGTTTTTCAGCAATGTGTCACTTACTTTTTACTATGTGGCAGTCAATATTTTGAGTTTTCCTTACTTTCTGAGTTTATAGGGCAGTGAAAATAGAACAGTTAAGTCACAGTGCTGTTAGCACCATAGATTATTACTGTAATATATGGATTATGGATTATAATATATACATTTTGAATTATATTATACTATGGATTGTAATATGCATAAATGTTATTGGATTGTATTGTTTATGTATTGTAATATATATATATATATATCTTATGATTGCCATGTACAGGTTGTGGATTGTAATATATATATGTTATAATGGCAATATACCATCTTATAGATTGTAATTATATATGTTATGAATGTATGTAACGATTACGGTTTTAATGTAGAGGTTAAAGATGTGTTATGGATTGTCCTTCCTGCAGGATCAGGTCCAGCGACTGGATTCCTGAAACAGAGTGGGATACATCTTGACTCCAAAGGATTCATCACGGTTAACAAGGTAGTGCCCAGGTTTTATCCAGGCTGTCTCCTGCATGTTTATCTGCAGATTTGTTTGTAAACAGAAATGTTCGTTTTACTTGCTGTTTTGTTGTTTAATTCCTTTTATTTTTTTTCTTTCCTCTTTTTTCTATTTTTTTATTTTATAAGAAGAAGGGTAGATTATTAGGTCTTATATTCCCTGCTTTTCACGTGCTGTTTGGTGTGTGTCAGTTTGGTGTGTGTCAGTTCATGTGCTGTTTGGTGTGTGTCAGTTCACATGCTGTTTGGTGTGTGTCAGTTCATGTGCTGTTTGGTGTGTGTCAGTTTGGTGTGTGTCAGTTCGTGTGCTGTTTGGCGTGTGCCAGTTCATGTGCTGTTTGGTGTGTGTCAGTTCATGTGCTGTTTGGTGTGTGTCAGTTTGGTGTGTGTCAGTTCATGTGCTGTTTGGTGTGTGTCAGTTCACGTGCTGTTTGGTGTGTGTCAGTTCACATGCTGTTTGGTGTGTGTCAGTTTGGTGTGTGTCAGTTCATGTGCTGTTTGGTGTGTGTCAGTTCACATGCTGTTTGGTGTGTGTCAGTTTGGTGTGTGTCAGTTCATGTGCTGTTTGGTGTGTGTCAGTTCATGTGCTGTTTGGTGTGTGTCAGTTCACATGCTGTTTGGTGTGTGTCAGTTCACATGCTGTTTGGTGTGTGTCAGTTTGGTGTGTGTCAGTTCACATGCTGTTTGGTGTGTGTCAGTTCACATGCTGTTTGGTGTGTGTCAGTTTGGTGTGTGTCAGTTCACGTGCTGTTTGGTGTGTGTCAGTTCATGTGCTGTTTGGTGTGTGTCAGTTCACGTGCTGTTTGGTGTGTGTCAGTTTGGTGTGTGTCAGTTCGTGTGCTGTTTGGTGTGTGTCAGTTCACGTGCTGTTTGGTGTGTGTCAGTTTGGTGTGTGTCAGTTCGTGTGCTGTTTGGTGTGTGTCAGTTCTTGGGGGGAAATGGCTGCTGCTCCAGTCATGGTCATTGCTCAGTGCAGTGAGTAACTTTGCTGGAGATTGTGTTTGTTGTGGCCATTTCTGAACTAACATTGGTAGAAGAGGATGGATGCTGGAATCCATGAAGTACCAGCATATACCTTGTCAGAGGGAAACCCTACAAAAGTTACAAAAATGAGATCAAAATGTGGATGTGTATTATTCAACGAGACAAGCAAGCTTTGGGTGTCGATTCCTAGTTGACTGGAAGAGCGAGACACCGAGTTAGAAATACCCAATCCATACAAGAGTGGGAAAGATGCTTACTACACAGGAAATTCCAGTAAGAGAGAAAGCAAACCACGTTCTTAAAGCCAGTGGAATATGGCATATAACCCTTACCAGAGATCCTTTTGATGTATACGGAAGGAGGTCAAAATGCTCAAGCTACTGAATCACATGTTAGTGGCCGTAGGATTGACAGAAGGTGTAGAACAAGGCAATATCACAGTTTTTTAATATTCCTCATTTGACTCTGAAATTCCCATGGTAGAATTGCTGGGATCAGCTGTCGTTGACCCACCATGTGCCAGAACTGCACGTGGAGAGACATGGCTTGATCATTACATCGGTGGACTAAAAGAGATTGAATTAAAGAAAGTGGATCATAGAGAGAGCGGAAGAGCTTTCAAGTTTGGTGATGGAAGAGTTATGCACTCAACAAAGAGAGTCAAAGTACCAGCCAAGGCGGGCCGGACTAAGTGTCAGATTAAAACTGAAATAGTCCCAGCAGACATTCTCTTGCTTTTAAGTAAAATATCACTGGAAAGAGCAGGAACAGTCTTCTCTACTGAGAGTGATAAAACCATAATGTTCAAGCAGACAATTATACTTGAACTTATCTCTCCAGGACATTATTGCATGAACATAACGTATAAGGCAATTCCTTGCGAAAACAAGATTCATAGAGAGGATGAGGTTCTTACTTTGACAGAGAACATGACAGCAAAGGAGGAACAGAAAGTGCTGCAGAAGCTACACAAACTATTTGGACATGCCTCAGTGGACAGACTGCAAAAATGGCTGGCCTGCTTATGTAATAGTGATGAAGAATGGAATGTAATTCTCAAAGAACTAGTGAACAACTGTGATACATGTATCAGGTACAGCAAACCCAAACCCAGACCTACTGGGAGGTTGCTTTTGGCCACAAGTTACTGTGAAACAGTGGCACTGAAACGGCATGAACTACAGGCGAAAGTAAGGTGTCTTCACATGATTGATCACTTTACAGGTCTCAGTGCTCGGAGGTTTGTGACTGCAAAGAAACCAAGTGAGACAGTGAAGCACTTAATTTATTGCTGGGTAGGCTTTTACCATCCTCCTGAAAGACTGTTCAGTGACAGTGGAGGTGAGTTTATCAATGAGGAAGTAAGGGGCATGGCAGAGATCTTCAATATTGAAGTTAAGACTACTGCAGCTTACAGCCCATTGAGCAATGGGCTTGTAGAAAGGCATAATTGGACCCTCACATAGATGCTGATAAAAGGGAAGAAAGACAACAGACGTGACTGTAAAATGACCCTAGATTGGGCTTTGATGACAAAGACCTTCAAAGCACAATCTACATGGCTACAGTCCCTACCAGCTTGTGTTTGGGCAAAGCCCAAATCTGCCCTCAGTTCTCACTGATAAGCCACCTTCTCTGGAGGGTACTAGTGTAAATACATGGGAGGCACGGCACATTTCAGCATTAAAAGCTGCAAGGAGAGCTTTTACAGAAGCAGAGGGCTCTGATAGGATCCAAAGAGCCTTGGGAGACAGCGAGGTAGACAGTTACTTTACACAGGCAGAGAAAGAGGAGGGTTGTGCCCTGGAAAGGCTCCTGCCACACAGGAAAGGTTATACAAAAACATACAAGCTGGCAGATTTGGACATCTGTCAGAGGGAGGAACTCAAAGTGGACATCTGACCATGCTGACAGGATACAATGGAAGATTCTCACCTGTCTGCTGTCAGTTTAAGAGAATCAAAGGGGTTGTCCAAAGCACTTTAAGTGGAGAAACTAGCTCTTGCAGATGTTATTGACAGTCTAGTCTTCTTGGCTACACTGTACTCAACACTTACCACAAGGGATAGAACATAGCACATCTTGCCTATTGTTTATGTAACGGAAAATCAATCGTGTTCTTAATGCTGTCAAGTCCACCAAGTCTGTGACAGAAAAGAGACTCTGTCTTGAAATCAACAGGATCAAGGAGCTTATCCACTCCGAAAGAATCCAGCAGATCCTTTGGTCAACTACAAAGGAGCAGCTTCCTGATAGTCAGACAAAAAAAGGAGCATGCCCTGGGTCTCTTGAGGGCCCTTAGCAAATGTGTATTGGAACCTTAGTAAAGACTGCTAAGAAATAGACTAACAAAAGCCTGTATACCCATGTTTATCTGCGAATTTGTTTGTAAACAGAAATGTTCTTTTCCTTGCTATTTTTGTTGTTTTCTTTTAGAGAAGATGGGGAGATTGTTAAATCTTCCATTCCCTGCTGTGCATGCGCAGTTCGGTGTGCATCAGTTGTTTAGTGTAACTGGCTGCTGTCACGTTCGTGGTTGTCGTTTGGTTCCGTCAGTAACTTACTTGGAGATTGCGCGCACTCTTGTCGTTACTGATTCGACCGTTTCAAACGGTATTTTACAGAGATCGATAGTTGTCCGCATGTTTGTAAGGAATCACCATCCGCTCTTTTTCAGACTATGCAGACAAACGTGGACGGTGTCTTTGCCGGAGGAGACGCGGTCACGTTCCCTCTCTCTCTCCGCAGTAATAAGAAAGTGAACATCCCACACTGGCAAATGGCCCACGTGCATGGTGAGACGTGTTAACCAAACACCAGTCCGTCTTCAGCTCTGTCCTTCGTCTGTTTGTTCACGCCGTTTTCTCCTTTCCCCTTAACAGGGAGGGTGGCAGCGCTTGGCATGATGGGGAAGGCCACTGAGATTAAAACCGTGCCTTTTTTTTGGACCGCCATGTTTGGGAAAAGCATCCGCTACGCAGGTAAACGGAGAATATATCCGTAACGGAGAGCAGCCAACATTTTTGTCGTTCTATCAGAATGTTCTAAATCCTACCTGTTGTCAAGGTTATGGGGATGGCTTCGATGACGTCATCATCCAGGGAGATCTAGACGAGCTGAAGTTTGTGGCGTTTTACACCAAGTGAGTGGACTATTCACTTGATTTTATCTCATAGAGTATATCTTCCACTCTCCCAATATCTACCAGCAAACGTTATCAACATTTTGTACGTGCACTAGCATTAGTAACAGAAGATTAGTACAAGCCCATAATTTCTACAGATTTTGTGATGCATTGTAACTGCCTTGAGTTTTACCTGTTTTGGCTTTAACACAGAGATTAATGTTCTTTCTCGACAATGAGAGGACTCGGTCAGTCCTTAGAGCCATAGTTGCTTTAAATCAGTCTACTACTTTTCTCTTGTTGACACCAGCTCTTATCAGAGTGGCTTTCTAGCTCTATAAGAGTATCGCGGGTCTGGGCTTAATAAGGTTTCAGAACACAGTGCTTTTTGTTTTTATTATTCTCAAACTTTAGGAGTGAAGAGGTGGTCGCAGTGGCAAGCATGAACTATGATCCCATTGTGTCCCGTGTGGCAGAGGTCTTTGGGTCTGGAAAGACGATTAAGAAACGGGATGTGGAGTAAGTGCATTTCTTCTCGTCTTAAACTCTGAAGTATACGCCACATGAGCGTGTTACGTCCAGTCCATTTCCCATGGTTTGAGACGCAGAGCACACTGTGTAGCACAAATCATGTGTAGACACTAAATCCAGGGAATCTTTTCTTATTCCCGGAGTTGCAGAAAACACTAATAACATCACATCTGCTTTGAATTCTATGAGGAACTCAACGATAGGTGCTGGGATGGGTGTTGGGTGTGGGGGAGTGAAAAAAAAAGATGCCACAAACTTGGAAAAGATGGGGGGAAATACTGTATATAAAAATTGTGTAATTTCTCTTTAGAGAAATTGTTGTTTGATCAATGCTATTTGAAACATTCTCCTAAATTCCTTTGAAAAAATAAAACCTCTTTCATCACTATCCCAAAAATACACAGGTGACGGTAACACGCACACACCCCATGTTTACAAATGCACAGCTTCATCTCTGTTCATGTCCTGCCCCCTTTGTGTCAATCACAGAAGTTTTCCTCCAAACAGATTTTTAGGTGACAGCGCTGCTTTTCCTTTGTAAGAACTCATGAGAATATGATGAATGGTTGTTGTCTTGGGCTAAAGCTTTTTCATAAAATGTAACAGCTTCATAGTTTGAATGAACGTGTTTTATGATATTTCATAGACTTCCACAGTGCTGTTTTTGTGCAAAAAAAAAAAAATGGATTTTTTTACACAAGGTCATGAATCAACTTAATATTGCTGTCTTATGTCCTGTTTTGCAACCACAAAATGAAGGATGTTCTTTCGCCTTGGCAAGTACGCAGAAAAAACCTTTCCCTGTAATTTTTATCATCAGACATTGTTGTCTAAAATATTGAGTCAGAACAATTCTGGAATGCCTTACTTCAAATTCTGAGCCAAGAAATAAGTCAATTCCTTATTGCATGCCTATAAATCAAAGCATAATAACTTCAAATCAGAACCTTGTTTCACATCATCATTGTGAGTTCATAATGAGATGAGTCAAGATGTAAGAGAAACAAAACACTTTGTTCCAATACATCACAATGCCTATCGTTTCATAATGCAATTCTCTTTAAAGCTTTTGCGACTAGTACTCTTTGGGACATCTTCCATGATGTGTGAGGTATAAATGACCAACAGGGCGTTATCCTAATTACAGTGTTAAAGACTAATACTCGAAGGCTCATACAGTAGTATAGTATAGTATATCTCACATATGAAGTACTCCCATATAGTAACTGTAGCATCCAAAGTGGAATTGTGAGTTTTAAACCTATTGCTTATGTGCCATCTTGAGAGAGGCTGTTTCTCCAAGATTTATGCCTGTGTAGACATTGCAGATGATTCATGTTTTGCATGTTTGCAGGACAGGGGACATGTCATGGCTGATCGACAAGGGCGCACAATAAATCTCCAATTACCAGTTTTGGTTTTAAGACACTGGACTGAGATACTCTTGGACGTTTGGACACTTTAAAGAACGAGGAGACAGTCCATGTATCGAAATGGCACTTTGGCTAGTCTTTCCAGACACCAAGGAATTGACTGCTGGCTCTAAATGGGGGGTTCACCACAAGGGGCAACCAGCTCTGCATTCACCAGATGTTTTTGACCCCTACTACATTTGAGTCGGAACTGCGTATACTCACGTTTTTAGGACTAACACGCAAAGGAGCCATACGTGGTCTTTTTTTTTTATGTTTTACTTTCTTGACTAACGAACAGGTGGCCAGGACGATTCCTATGTGACTTGTCAGCAAAAGCAATACTGAATGCAAGCCACTTTGCCTGTGCATGAAATATCTACCTGTACACATCGTTTTCTATACGGGGGTTAAAGGTAAGGGGGAAAGGGTCCTATTCGTTTTGATTAATTTGTTTTTATTTACGTGCAACGTTGTACATAGCTATGACCTAAAATTGCATTGTAATGAAACGCAGCTACTACTGTTTATACTTCACACTTTCTGAATTTGTTATGCAACTAGCCGACCTGGTCGTAGAAGCCTAAACCCGAGTGGGGGACTGTCCCTCCATTTAAATATGCAATCCCAATATTTATTTTTATTCTTTTTTTGGCCCCCAGTATTGCTTCATAGTTAGATGACTAAAAATCATGGAAATGCCATTTTTTCCCCCTTTTTTTTTTCTTAGTTTGAACCACCTCCAGTAAATCCCCTTGTGCACTAGGCAAGGCTTTTACTCATATGACACGTAGGCTGGCTTTCACGCTAGAGTGTGCTTTGTCCGAGCGAGAATTCCCTCAAAATATTAAAATGCATTTTTTACAGTTATATGTGGGGGAAATAATAACAATAACAACAATAATAATAATGATAATAATAACTGAATGGTCAGAGACTGGCATGCTCCTCTCAGTCACTCTTGTTAAGTTCCTGCACCTGTCACTGGCGAGATGAGATTTTGTGATTTGTCAACCAATCAGATTGCATATTCAGTTGTCTTTACAATTTTTACACTATTTTCATACGTTCATTTTTTACCACTGATAATTTAATGAGAGAAAAGAACTTTGTTATTATTGTTATTATCATTATTATTATTATGATCATCATTATTAGTATTCATAATTTTCCCCCAACTGGAGGATTCACTGATCCAACTGTAAAATTTTTAAGAATGAAGTTATTAGCCAAAAAGAAGGACGTCCAAATAGCAAAAACATAGCCCTTGTGGACCATGCAGTTTTAAGGTTTCATCAGTTTTAAAACTACGACAGACTAGCACATCAATAGCCTGAAAGCTTGACTGAATCCCAGTTTTAGGATTTTAATTCAAAATTCTAATTCAAGAATTTTGGGGAACAGGTATATAGGCAGGATTTGAGACAGCCATTTGAATGTTTCCACAATACATTGGTAAAGTCAGTCGCCACTCTGTTAACAGCTGTTTTATGAACATCCATCTGGAGGCGAGCTAGCGCTGACTATTGTTTCATTTGTACTCTATGCCAAGTAAACACACCATACGTTTAGAAAAGCGTCGTCAGCGTCAACGTCTCTGATGAATAGTTAGCGTTTCGCAGATATCGGTTATATATTTCTGTCAACTGTACTTCACTCTCAGCTGATTCATGGTGCACTCGGCACTTGTCACATTCAGAGTGTTTCCGGTTCGGTTGGTAGAAAATGACGCCACCACTTTACCAATGTATATAGCATGAAATTCTCACTGGATAGTGCGTGCTAAAATGCTAGCAGACTACTCCTGTAAGGAATACAATGTACCTCTTGCTAACGGTGACTATAGTTGCCTTGCTAGTAAAATTGCACAAATAAATATTTAAAGCATATCTATATTAATAGTAATATAATAGGACAAAATAGGCGCGTATTTTTTTTTGGGATAAATCTTTAACTGACTGATTTTTTTTAGATAGTATGCAATAATTACTGAATGCTATTTTGGTAGATGACTTCTATGGATCCTCTTTGTTACCAACTCAGGGAGCTGAGGTTTGAGGCCTGGTTATATTGGAATTGGTCCTGTTGCGAAATAAAAATAATAATGAAATAAATAAACTTGTTGCTTTTTATTTTCTACCATACTTTCAAATCCTTCGGAAACATGTATGTGTGGGGTTTTTTTTCCCATTAAGAGTGAACATTTTTCGTATTTCTCTTTACCAATCCTTTTTTGAGTATAGTATACTATAGTATAGTATAGTATATAGTATAGTGTAGAGTGTACACTGATAAAAACAAAGTGAATGAGTCTAGACAATTCAATATAGAAGTTACAATCGTCAATGTCATAAAACGTGTATTTAAAATGTGGATCTGATACATTCTGTTTGGTTTTCCTCACACAAAAATGAGCAAATATCCAAGGTAAAAGTAAACAATGATTCAAAAATGATTATCACAAAATATTTATAATTCACATCTAGTCACATCTAAACAAGATGTCTCTGACTTCAGAATGGTACAGCATAAAGTCCCCCCTCCCAAGTCAATTATGGAAGACATTACACATTTAAAAACAAAAAAAGTTACAGAGGTATAAATCTGCTTTGTACACTGTCTCGAACCCCCCCAACATTTTGACAAAAAAACAAAACAAAACCAAAACAAAACTATCAATGGCACCACAGAGAACACAAGATGCCCAAACATTTTCACAGTTACATTGAGAACGATATTTATACACACAGAAAATAATCACAGATTCCCGATCAGACTGATCCTATATGTACCATAAAAATGTATTGCAAACAGCCCCACACGGAGTGTTTTTTTTTTTCCTTTTTTTTTTTTGCATCAGCAAAGTATACAGATTAATTGCATGGAAAAGTAAGTAACCTGTGCTTTTCAGAAGACTGAAAATGCTGAACTGCTCTTGTGAATTACCAATAGGCAGACCTGCAGACATTATGCTGAAGATGAAAAATAATAACAGTTATGCTGAAACAGTGTGGTTGACGATAATAAATTTCAAAATAAAAGTCCTGGTTGTGTTTAGTGTGAGTACTGCAAATCTTAATAACGGTTTCTGTGGTTTTATAGCATAATAAAAGTGATCAGCATGACAGACTGTTAAAAAAGCGTAAAAAAAAAATCATCTGTGGATGATGATCAAATAAAACTGAAAGCTTCATCATTTTCAATTTTATAAAAGAAAAAAATAATCAGTATTAAATTTATAATGTGAAACAGAGTTTACCTGAAAAAGTTTTACCTGAAAACATTACGTAAACTGATTACCTTGACTGAATCAACTCTATGGGACTGACTCAAGTTTAGTCTGAGTCTGCACATTCATTAGCAATGTTTTACTAGGTTCAGCAAAGACAACAGGTTTACGTAATGTTTTTACATCAAGATAATGTTTCTGTTTTAGATTGCATTTGAATTATAAATGCTTCTCCAGTTATGCACTCTGAGTAGGAAAAAATTACAGTGTTACAGCTGTACATCACATTGTAGGACTTGAAAATTCACAAACACACACACACAAACACACACACACACACAAAAAGATGAAAAACAAAACAAAACCAAAGATGGACATACACAAAGCTCCTGACAATAAAAGAAAACATTGAATCTGTCCAGGAGTGAGTCAGGGAAGCTCCGTCAGTAAGCCAGTCAGTCAGTCACAGCTGTAAGGCAGGTATAACCTGGTTTAAGGAGCCAGAGACAAAAACAGGGCTTACTGTCATGGCTCTGAGTCCTCAGTTTGCTTTTCTGGATTAAGAACATGCAATTAAAAAAAAAAAAAAAGTCAACAAGATTTCAAAAGAGGTCAAATTTTTTACTACACATGATGACACAGAAAATAGAGAAGGCACAAGTTTTTACGGGGTACGTACATGTACCCCAGTTAAACAGTCAGTACCTGCCAAATTCACTCACACTCCGGATGAATATGTTCAAATTATTTTAAAAGTGTTAAACTGTGAATAAATACTGCAAGTACTGAGTCAATATGTGAAACTAAAAACACTTTGAAATGTTTTTTTTTGTGTATGTGCATTACAAATAGGCACCATCAATATGGTGCATATGGTTTAGTTATAATTTAAGAGCAATATTTTTGTTTGTTATTGCTGAAAGAGTTAATAAATCTGGCAGGTACTGTATTTCAGAGATGAGTGTCTGTGTGTGTGTGTGTGTCTGTCTGTCTGTCTGTCTGTCTATGAGAGGCAACACACACACACACACATACCTTTCCCCTTTCCATAACATTCAGAATTAATCCATACTGCAATCGTTATGTATTTGGTTTTAAAAAATGCCTGGTGAAAAAATGAACCCAAAGTTAAAGTCACAAAAGTCCGTGACTTGAGGTCAGAAGTCGTATTCGGCTGCACACTGCTGCAGGTACTCTTCATAAAGTTTCCGCTATACACGAGAAAAAAAAAACAAAAAAACAAAAACATTACAATATGACTCATACAGTAAGGACAAGGTAAAAAATTACACTTTATATTGACAGTGTCTGTGGTCACGTCATATTTCTTGACCCTGGCTAGTTCTACACTGAGCCTGAGGGTAGAGCTCACCTTTCTGGTCTTAACCACATCCTGGACATAATCACTGTACTCTGCCAGCTTCCTCTTCTCTTTCTTCGTTAGAGTCTTAGTGCCCTGCCTGAGGTTCATGTCAGGCCACCAACAAACAAACAAACAAACAAACAAGAAGATAAGGAGCAAGTAAACCTTTTAATACATGTTAAACTATGGTATCATTTAGAATGACAGGAAGAAGACAGACAGAGAGACATCTGCGACTGATTGTCTTATCACACAAGCCTTCATTTAACGTATACATCCAATTATCCATATACAGTAGTGAGAGATGGTTAGTGCTCTTCTCCTTCTCATACACAGACACACACACAGACACACACACACACACACACACAGACACAACTTCTGAAACAGACCCAGAGTGCCCTCTGGTGCCCCTGTCAGAATCTGGAGCTGTTTAAAGAGAATGGAGAATGATTTCCCCAGTGTGACAGGACGAAAACCCGTTTGCTTACCGTGCAAAATACTTGGCCAGGAAGAGCAGTAAGTAGCACAGCGATCCAAAGACCAGAATAAATATGAGTTGCCAGTCCTCAGGTACCCACTCCCACAGATACACCATAATTCTCTTGTCAGGGAGAAATGCACAACACAATGTCAGCAAAACCAGCAACACTAACAATACCAGTTTATACCCAGCAAAACTAAATATTGCCAGTCTGCATCCAATGTGGAACCAGTCTATATCGAGTCAAACTAAATATACCTGGTCTACACTCATCCAAAGTAACTATACCCAGACAAAGTAACTACACCTACCCTATACCCAGTCAAAGTAACTATACTCACTCTATACCCAGTCAAAGTCAATATACTCACTCTATACCCAGTCAAAGTCAATATACTCACTCTATCCTCAGGCAAAGTAACTATACTCACTCTATACCCAGGCAAAGTCACTATACTCACTCTATACCCAGGCAAAGTCACTATACTCACTCTATACCCAGTCAAAGTCAATATACTCACTCTATACCCAGGAAAAGTAAATATACTCACTCTATCCTCAGGCAAAGTATCTATACTTACCCCATACCCAGTCAAAGTAACTATACTCACTCTATACCCAGTCAAAGTAACTATACTCATTGCATGCCCAGTAGTGACTAAATACAATGCTTAGATTATTTAGATGACAACATCTGACACTACAGGTAATTCTCTATGAAACAGATAATAAGGAGTAAACTCACAGTGGAGGCGCGAAGAGCTTTCGCCAGGCCCTCTCCCACTAGACCCTCCAATTCCTCTGGGGACAAAAGGGTATCGAGGACAAAACTGAGGATGAAGAGGGTCGGGAGGAAGATGCCCAGAAAGCCGTAGAGGAAGGAGCGAAAGCGGGCGCTTTTGTTATAGCTCACGTTCTCTCTGGCAGAACAGAAACACAAGGCTTACCAAACTGAAGAAAAAACACCATTAAAAATGTAAAAAAAACCATGAAGCTGTCATTTGGATAGACACACAGACAGGCAGAAAGACAGACAGATAGATAGACAGGCAGACAGACAGATGGATAGATAGCTAGACAGATAGATAGATAGATAGATAGATAGATAGATAGATAGATAGATAGATAAATAGATAGCTGAATTGATAAACTGATAAATCTAAGAAAGGTTTCTTTGATATTTATCGAAATTAGAAAATGTCCTCATTGCATGTACTCACTCACAAATAAAATAATCAAACAAGGTGTCTTGACTATTATGCAGGTGTGTCATTCCTTTGTGTATGTGATGCAGTGTGTATGCTAGCGCCCAGCACCCTGCTCTTACCTGTCTTGGGTCAGTTTGTTGCTGATGGTATGGCTGATGAGGTCACAGTCCTTCTCCAGCTGGTCTAAGGTTTTCTGAACAGCCTGGTTAATGGTCTTCTCTATAGTCTGACAAACCTCATCAATCTGGTTCACACATCTGCTGGGCTACAGGTGCACAGGGGGAGAGAGGACAGGACTGAGAAGAGCTGATATCGACTCTGAAAACAGCACTGAGCACATCTGAGACTGATTCTGAAAACAGTACAGAGTACAGTGGAAACTGATTCTGAGAACAGTGCAGAGAACAGCGGAAACTGATTCTGAAACAGTACAGAGAAGGGCTGAAATTGACACTGAAACAGTAAAGAGTGCACCTGAAACTGATTCTGAAACAGTACAGAGAAGGGCTGAAATTGACACTGAAACAGTAAAGAGTGCACCTGAAACTGATTCTGAAACAGTACAGAGAAGGGCTGAAATTGACACTGAAACAGTACAGAGTACAGCTTAAACTGATTCTGAATCAGCACCAAGTACAGCTACCAACTACTCTCAGCTGTAGAATACGAAGGCATTGTCTCCCCCAAGAACGCTGGTGGCAGCCATCTGCAGGAAGCCTCACGACTGCCCTGACAACTATCAAAGAACGAAAGGTCAGTGAACACAGCTGACTGAGTTTTCACACGTTGACCCAAGACCCAGACAGGACTGACAATCTCCAAAGGCCAGCGACACAGAGTCTCTAGTCACTGCATAATGAACTGATGAGCCATCTTACAATAGCCAACAGACCAGACACTGAACTGGGAAATGACTACCCTGGTGCCACCTAGACTACGTCAAACAACCCAAAACGCATGAAGAATAACAACAAAGAAATCATCTTTTCACTTCATCAGAAACGCTCAAACTGCGTGTCAGGGAGTGTGTCAAGGCACTTGGTCGTTCATTGGACAGTGAGCTTTTAGTACCATTGCATAATAAAAGTATTGTCTGTTTTGTTGTTCCATGTTATGTGTTTCCCTCCAAATCACAGGAACCACGGTAACGGTGTACCGTGGAACAGGTAATAACGCACCATGGTTTGCTTGCGGTCATCTGAAATAAAATTCATGACAGGCATTATGAAACAGAAGTGTCCATGTTTTGGACAGTTTAATCAATACACTAATTCACTGTTCATTCTCTTATAAACACACAGGTGATAAGGGGTGGGGTGAGGGTGGGGTTGGGGGGGGGCACCACTTTGATGGTCATTGAACACTCCCATTTCACCTGCATAGTCCACAATATTTCATCTTTGTATGCTGTTGAATGCTGTGGAATTTACACACCATCAAAATCATCATCATCATCATCATCATCACATCATCTCGTAGCAGGTTTGTCTGGTTAACAACTGTTCCTGAAGTGAACCTCAATATCTTCACCGAAGTGTCTGATCTCAGACACCATCTTACGAAGTCTTGTCCGATTCCAGAAAGAGGACTCTCTGTGGCTTAAGATTTCATGGCTTAAGACCTCAGATCCAGAATTCTAAGAGGATCTTTGATCTCTGAAATCTCCATTCTGGAGTTGAGGATGATTACCTTCTTCCACTGGCCGTAGAAGAGTTCATTGAAGACCCGGCTGTAATCTGCCACGGAACAAGCTAATCTGCCTTTTCTCTATTGCGTTGGCTTAGATAATAATTTAGCTCCGCCGAAAACCGCACCCCTCTTAGCGGCCAAGAAGGAGATACCTCCTTCTTGGTATCGTTTTGACTATTGCTTCTAATCACGTTGCACTCTGTAGTATTCAGGTTGCATTGCTAGGACGTACTCTGTGTTATTCTGCTCAGTATTCTTGCGGTTCACTGCTATGCATTTCATGCATCTCATTTTATCTTCACTGTCCCAGTTTGATTGCCCTGTCTCACATTAGCACCGTTACCTGCCTTTGCCATTTCGATTTCCTCAACAATCGTTTTCAAACATCACATTAAAACATCATATAAACTTTACTTGTATGATAGTGTTTGTCTCGTGTCATATCAGCACCACAAGCTTTTTTTTTGGACTTTGGCAAATGTCTCGTTTGAGTTGCGCGTCATGGCTGGTGCCCAAAAATGACAAAAGGTAGCATTAATCAGCTACTGCTATTTCACTATTATCACTTTCAGTGTGATACTGCACTGACTGCAGCTGATACCTACACTGAAAATCTCAGACCCTATAACACAGTCTATTTATGGCCTAAAACTCACACTCACACCATGTGACGGCTTGTTACACGTGTAAATGTCTCTGGCATAAAAGTATGCAGCACAAATGTCATTAACTAGCATTCATTTTACAGCTGTAAACTGCAAGTTGGTGGGTTTTTTTTTGGTGAACAAGTTAACGGTGTACATTTAGTTGGTGTGCAAGTTCTTGGTGCAAAATGTATTTCTGTATTTTGTTATGAGCTTGAATTTTATTGGCCTAAATGTTACTAGAGTAAATGTGATTGGCCTAAATGTCACTAGATTAAATGTTATTGGCCTAACTGGTGTAAATGACACTGACCTAAAAGTGATCAGTGCAAATGTTACTGTTTAATGTTGTTGTGGGAATAAGGTGTTTTTCTCTTCTGCGAAAATAAGATGGTAAATGCGTAACGAACAGCCTGTTCAAGGCCCTCAAAACTATTTGAGTTGCACAATTTTCTTAAACAGAGTTATGCTGCAAACCAGAAATTTTGACAACTCACATGTAACTCCCACAGGCAAATTTACACCTACAGGGTAGACTCCGTTTTAGAAAGCTTTCTTTCAAGCAAATTCCTGCTGTATATCTACGATAAATGGCCTGACTCAAACGATAATCAAAACATATGAGTCAGTTGACAGGAGTTTTTGAGCCAGGTGATAAAGAGACACTAAGTACCCTGCGTACCGTCAGTGAATGGTCTTGGAGAGCCGTCTCTGACTGCTGTGTAGCACTGAATGTGGTGTATTCCTGCAGGGAGGGAGAGACCTACCCTAGTCCTGACTCATTTACTTACAGACGCGATTGATCACTGGGACAAAAAACTGCTGCAGAGTGAGACATAAATCCGTTTCCTCTGACACAGCATGGGCGCGCACTCGCACGCATGCACACCGCAAAGCCTAACAACACACACTCACACACACGCACACACTCAGACACACACACACACACACCTATACACATACACGCACTCAGAGACACACATTCAGAAACATAAACACACTCATACACACTCAGTATCTCTCTCTCTCTCTCTTACACACACACACACACACACACACACACACACGTACACAGAGGTAGCTATTATTCATGTCTAGTTCTGGAACAGTCTCGGGCAAAAGGTGGGGATAGCTACGGCGCTGGGTAACTCTCCCTGCCATCATCACGTTTAGTCTAAACGGTTAACATACAGCACAGGGAGAGCAAGGCAGCACCACTGCAGGTCAGCTGACTCGCTTCCGTCTTCTCCAGCTCTACAGTCATTTCCGTTACTGCGTTGTGTTTACATATCAATAGTCACCTCATTGATCGCCAGAATGACGTTTTGATGACACAATGTGTCACTTCTTCAATTGAATCCCTTTACTTTTCACCCCCAAACACATGCTCTTAGACTATGATCCTACATACACTGAGAACAGGGTTAGACTACAAGCAGACTTCAATCATGTTCTCACAGGATGACATCAGCAGTTTATGCTGAAAAGGCCCTTTTATGAACAAGTTATAACAATTAACAATACCTGTTACCATGACGTTACAATAGTGCTGCGTAAAGGGTGCACACACAGTCAAAGCACAGAGCCACTGTGACACGCTAACTGAAGTCTGTCGCTAATAATGCAAATGCAACAAACACAGGCCAGGGAAGCATGAGAGAATATGACGGTACAGTATATGCGCTAGAACACCATCCCTGCCAGCCTCAAACAAACAAACAAACAGACAAACAAACAAACAGACAAACAAACAAACAAAAAATTCTAGAACCTAAAACAAACAAAACATTTTTAGAGGGCATCCTATAGCAAGAGAGTGTCTCACCCTCTGAGGGTTAGGGATGTATATCGTTGGCATCTCAAAGCCACACTTGTTGAGTCCCGGTCTGCGACAGAGCTCCTGAACAATCTGCATCATCACGCGCTACACAGGAAGAAAAAGAAAAAGAGAACAGTGGAACGCAGAGCGAGTTGGTCACCGTGAGGCAAGTCTTAGCCGGCTGATTGTAAGTCGCTTTGGCTAAAAGCGTCTGCTAAATGCTACATTGTAAATTGTCTGGTAAGCTAAACATATCTGATTCAGAGTTTCAATTTCTCTATGCAAACAAACTGACAAAAATACACACAGTCACAAATAGGCTATAGCGTTCTAAAGATGCTAACAGTCTAATTACCATTCTTGGCATTTTTTTATTGTTAGCTTTTACTGGACAGTTGAGGAAAACACGAGAGTTTAATTGGCAAATGACAGCCAATTCAAATAACGCAGTGTCTTCTTAGCTTCGGCTAATTGAGATTCAGAGAGAAATGAAAAGGAGAAACCATTCTAACCAAAACCTTTTATAGAGTCTGGCTACAGTTCTCTCATTTTCTCTCTGTCTCTCTGTCTCTCTCTCTCTCCCCTCTCTCTCTCTTTCTCTTTTTTAAGCACCATCATTCACCGTGAACCCAAAGCGGTCAGAGGCAAAGAGCAGAGCCAACCATCCAGATGGAATTGACTGACGCCTGCACCCTAAGAGACAAGTGCTTAAAAAGGGAAGGACACAACGAGACCAGACTGAGCGTTGGAAAAAAAAAAAAGACAGGTGACGTGAGACGACTCACCTGCCTGTCTGTCTCTCTGCCTGCTTAAAAAGACAGGTGACGTGAGACGACTCACCTGCCTGTCTGTCTCTCTGCCTGCTAAAAAAGACAGGTGACGCATGAGACGACTCACCTGCCTGTCTGTCTCTCTGCCTGCTTAAAAAGACAGGTGACGTGAGACGACTCACCTGCCTGTCTGTCTCTCTGCCTGCTTAAAAAGACAGGTGACGTGAGACGACTCACCTGCCTTTCTGTCTCTCTGCCTGCTTAAAAAGACAGGTGACGTGAGACGACTCACCTGCCTGTCTGTCTCTCTGCCTGCTTAAAAAGACAGGTGACGTGAGACGACTCACCTGCCTGTCTGTCTCTCTGCCTGCTTAAAAAGACAGGTGACATGAGACGACTCACCTGCCTGTCTGTCTCTCTGCCTGCTTAAAAAGACAGGTGATGTGAGACGACTCACCTGCCTGTCTGTCTCTCTGCCTGCTTCGTCGGCTTTGCTGAGGAAAAAATGGAGCTTGTCCGCACACTTCTCGCTTAGTTTCTCCACGATGTTGAGCGTTCGCTTGCACAAGGCCTGGCCCATCGGGTCGAAAAACACAAAAACCAGATCTGCCTGCTCCCCTGCGCAGAGGGACAAGAAAAACAAAAAAAGAATTAAGAAATGTCCAGAAAAGCTTTTTTTTTTTTTTTTTTTTTCACTCCGTTCAAATGAAAAAAAAAAAAGAGTATTTATTCAGACTGGATTAAAACGATTTCATCATTTTCATGGTCAGTATTATTAAAACAGATCTTTACCTGGCTTACACATGGCCTGGTTTGAATATGGACGCATATATGAGGGTTTGTGGTTGAAATGACACCCAGTTAGCATATAATAAACCACTGGGTACGACGATCTAACCCTTTTCCTAATGTTCTGTTTGTTTGTTTGTTTACGCATTTTGTAATGCATTTGTATTTGCACCAAAATTTGTTTGTAGATTTTCATGCAACTTTTTTCATTGGGGATGTGAGAATTTTTATTTCTGGAGGGCAGATGTTATGAGCAGCTTTTCTTGTTAGAGATTAGTTATGGCCCAAAGAAACAGGTGTTTGAGAAAACCATATTACCAATGAACTGTGAGGCAGGAAAAGCATCAGAATACACACACACACACGCAGATACAGTACCATATGTCTCTGAATATTACCGACTTGTCAAACCTTACCGAACCAGGTGATGGCGCTGTTGACATTGAAAGGATACACCATGTCCCCATCCACCAGGCCCGGGGTGTCCACAAAGGTCACCAGGCTGAACTTCTTCTGCTTGGAGGTTGAGATTTCGGCAGAGAGGTAGTCCGTGACACCTACAACATATAACTGTAAACATCCATAAACCAGTTCCTTCATAGCTCTGCCTTTATGTGAGGTAAAGGAGTTGAATATACGGATGAAGGCGAGGTTGGGGAGGGAGGGAGGGGGGGGGGTTAAGAAAGGTGCGCAGGCTGTGGTAAAGATAGCAACTGACACCGGTATCCTTTTCATCTGCCCTGGCTTTTTATTGTGCAGTGCACCTGATAGGGTGCCAGTGTCTGAAATCGATGAGGAGCTTTTAAATGGCTGGCAGTAGTTGATGGTTTGATTAAAGACATGAAAGAAAGGGAAAAGAAAAACATCAAACGTAACTTCGGACGGTGCTGTGCTTTCTAAATACCTGCTGTTTGCCCCTTCAAAAACGAGAAACTTTTTTATCAATATCAAAATAATAGAGACTAAACAAAACAAAAAAAAAAACCCAAGATGATCAGTACCACATCTATTCATTTACAATCCAAATTTTATCACAAATCTCGATCTCCCGAGCTTTAAGAATCTCAAATAGGCCACACCCTCCGCAGCATAAGCGATGGGAATAATCGGTCCGTTGTCATGGTTACCCACAACAGCTCTTCAACTGGCAGCTTTAAAAGTGGCGAACGACACATAAAGCTAGCCAGTGAAGAACGATTGTGAAGTAACGCTCCGAAAGCTAACTGTACTTTGTAAATCCGCTCTTGATGAGTCCGAGAGGGATTCCTCTTTTCTCATATACGGTTGAAGATGTTCAGTCATGCCTTTCTCTTTCTATCTCTCTCTCTCTCTCTCTCTCTCTCTCTTTCTCTCTGTTCCTTCAGAGTTTTGGAGTTAATAACTGGAATCCTTTTCTCACGACTGCAGGTGTTCCTGGGCCTACACAAACCGCATCCTTGTTCTTCCCTCATCAGCATTCCTGCAGGAGCCGCTCCCGTCAACGTGCCCGTTCCACCAGCCCCTCCGGGCTCCTCCCTCTTCATCCTTAGTTCGTCGTCGGGCATGATCTCAACAGCCTTAAAAACAAGAGCCTTCTCAGAGCAGCAAAAACATTAAAAAAACCCCAACAAAAACACCCCAAACAAACAAAAAAAAATCATCTTTTGAAAAGAAGGGGCATGCTGAAGATGAAAACTTGCGTGGTGCAGGTGGACCCCACGGGTATTCACATCGGCGAAGATGTGCAGGTTAGTGCTTCCTGATGGATTCCTAAGAGGCTTTTCTCCGACCCTCTCAGTATACCAGCCTGGCCAGTGTGGCGTTCCCCTGTGGCAACGGTTTTGCAGAGAGAGAGAGAGAGGGGGGGGGGGGGCAGCAGTCGAACATTATGCAAGGGCCCCCGGCCTAAAAATAGCCTTTTAAATACTGATTTAGAATAAGACTCTCCGATCACATGTGTCAGAAGTGTTCCATGTTCGGCCAAATCTTCAAAAGCTCGAGAGGTGAAAAAGTCATTAGACTAAAGCATCCTGCTCCTCCTCCTCTTCTTTCGCCGATGATGTTCCAGACTTGGACGGCTTGTGGGGGGTCTGATGGTAGCTGGCGGGGTGTGGGCGGGGGTGGGGTGGGGTGTATCTGGCGCACTGAGGAAAAAGGCCAAAGGGCACTGGAGTTCTGCAGCACTTCTCGAGGGGGGGGAATCGCAAAGCAGCAGTGGTCAGAAGGGCAAGAGAGCGAGAGTCAGATCAAGACGCCGTCATCGTCCCCAAACCCTGGTCCCCAAACCCCGCCCAAACTCTGCGACAGCTGACATAACCCACCCCCGCCCTCTGAAATACCCCCCCCCCATAAAAACTTCAGAAACCCCCCAAAAAAAAAAAATGCTCTTGATGGGGTGCATACATTTTAAAAAAAAACAGAAAAGCAGAAGACACAACCCAAACTCTGGTAGCTATCACTCAATGCGGTGGGCTGGCAAAACATCAGAGATGGTCTAGATTTGACAAAATAGAGAATTCATGAGTCATGCTTAGGTAACATAGGGGGCTGTGACACCTATGGGGGGGGGGGGGGGGGGGGGGGGGGGGGGGGGGGGGTTCTGACGTGTTCATGTATGGATTCTGAGTTTTCTGCAGCAGTGGCGAGAGCGAGCCGTAGGGAGGGTGTGTGTGTGTGTGTGTGAATCTTTAGCATGGCTGTCTTTAATAGATGTGACATTTCTGCAGAGATAGCCGAGTCTCTAAACCTGCACCGCCGCTGTCGAATGACTCACTCCTCACACTCTCTCCACTGCAACCCAACCATCTCTCACTCTGACCAACCCCTAGTGCACAAGGAGGGGAGACACAAGAGGCTTCTAGTCGTCCGCCAAGGCGCCGCCCCTCTGCCCAAACAACACAGACACACCCAAACAAACTTCTCCTCCACATCCCTTGCTACGCCTCCTCACCTCGGCGTTCCTCCGCTCCTCTCCCTCGGCTTTTATCAATCAAACACTCCAAAACACTCGAGTCACTCGCACACACACCGCTGAGTCTGACGAAACCGCGGCGATCAATGTGAAGCCATGCGAAAAAAAAAAAAAAACCACGAAAAGAAAGAAAGCAAAAAAAAAAAAAAAAACCCAAAAAACTTTTGAACATGAATACAACTCAACAGATTATAAATAAAGAGGCTGAGGAACATGTGCTATTTTTTGAATAAAAAACAAACAAACAAACGAAAAACAAACAAACAAAAAAACCCCAGACGTTTTATTTCAGAGACTGTGACTCACTACTACAGATCAGTCAGCCCAATGACCCACCTACTACCTAAATAAGACAGACACGTAAAGACCCTTGAACAGAATGAATCACTAATCATACTTTCTGGGAAGACTCCGCTGCACACATACGCATGCTGACATCGGCGGACAACACAGGAACTATGTACTGATTATTCAATTCACTATAATTACCTCTCTCCTTCCTTTTTAAAAGCAATGAATTATATTCATATGATCACTCCAGTGAAGCTGACATTAAATATTCATACGCTCATGGCAACACGTGTCCCCCAGTGATCGACGGGCAGATCTTGTCGAACGCTGATTCGCGAGAGTAAAAACGGTTTGATCTTTAATTTGACGACTGATAATATCTGGAGAAGACAAAAAAAAAAAAAAAGTCTGATTTAGACTTTTACGACTTACGCTGGCTGCGCAGATCGGATCGGAAGGCGATGAATAATAAAGCTTCCTGTCATATAAATATGTTGAAATCTGCATCATCATCATCATCATCAAAAAAAAAAAAACCCAAAGCAAACAAACAAACAAACCCCCCCCCCCCCCCCCCCCCCCCAAAAAAAAACCCCAACCCAGACATCAGAAATATCAGAGATCTGAAATGAAGCAGTGTCAGGGCCCCCCGTTAAGATAAACAGCCTGAGTCAAAGACCTTTTGCTGAACCCCACCGAAAGAACCGAGAGAGATTTACTGAACGATGGCAAACGCTTACCTTTAAACTCCAGCAGCGGTCGGAAATGTGGGTAAAGATGTAACGTAGCATTTCCCTGTGTGGAAGAAAAAACAAACAAACAAACAAACAAACAAAAAAGAGACAGGAGAGGCTGAGAGGAAAGTAAAGAGGAGACGAAAGGAGAGGCGAGGAGATGAGAGTGCCTGGCGTGGAGATCCAGGCCCCTCTAAAAGGAGCCACCCTTCTCTCTCTCTCTCTCTCTCTCTCTCTCCGCAGCCTAAGCGACACACACTCCCTATCTCAGTGCCAGAGGCTTTGCTGCAGTTCTCAGTTCTGCCCGACATCTCCTTTAAGCCCATCCTGTATATAGCAGATAATCCTCCCAGTCTGACTCCTTCACTTTAATTACATTATTCATCATCATCTTTCCTCCACCAGAGAGAGAGGGCGAGAGAGAGAGAGGCGGAGAGAGAGAGAGAGAGAGAGAGAGAGAGAGAGAGAGAGGCGGAGAGAGAGAGAGAGAGAGAGAGAGCAAACACTACTACTCCCTGGGTGTGCTGCTGCAGACAAGAATGACAGTCGCCGTGGCTAAGCAGAATATCTCTCCCTCTAGAGCAAACTAAGGGCTGAGCTATTAAGCTAAGCTAAAATCCTAGTGCTTCCTCACTTAACCTCTCTCACTTGCTAAGCGCCACAGCCCGACTCATTTAGCTTAGCTAGCGCATTCTCTTGTCACCCTGGTTAGCAGACGTTCTCTTCACTCTGCGCTGTCAGTGAAGGCGAGCGTAGGCTATTCAAGACCCAGTCATGCTAACACAATCACTGCAATTCTCTTGCTCTGGCTAACAGTCTCTCTCTCTTTCTCTGCCTTGGTACGCTAATACAGTCTCTTTCCCTCCCTCTGGCATGGTTAGTGTCTCTTACACGATCTTTACAGTTAGCACATCCTCCTTCACACTTTTCCTCTCTCTCTCTCTTTCTCTCTCTCTCTCTCCCTCCCTCTCTCTCTCTCTGAAGAGTTATAACCTCACTGTGAGTCTTTACGACCCACTCACTCTTTCATTCCCGCTAACACAGATTCTCTCTCTCTCTCCCTCTGTCTCTCTCTCTGACACCAGCCCTTAGTGTCTCAGTCTAAGCTTACACAGACCTTTCCACTCTGTCAAACACAGCCTCCCTCACACTTGCTAACACAACTTATCACTACAGCTAACATTAGCTCTCACACCTATTCACTCTCCCACTCCAGTTCTCTCTCTCTCTCTCTCTCTCTCTCTCTCTCTCTGCCTGCATGGTGGACTAAATCACACATTCTACTAGCACAGAAAAAGAGAGAGAGAGAGAGAGAGAGAAAAAAACCCATCCACGCACCCAGTCTTGTATAATGTCGGCTTGCAATGTCACATCCACTGTGGCATCACCACTAAGTATTAGATTACAGCATTTGGGGCACTTTTGTTTTGCACATTATGATAAAGTCTGTAGACATACAGCATACTGCAGTGTCATGGCTGCATGTTGAGCTCTCACAGGGGCGTTGCTTTAGTGAGCAGCAGAAACGCCAGCGGCGTCTCTCTCTCTCTGGGTTTGTCTCTCTCTCAGTGTTTGTCTCTCTCTCTGTGGGTTTGTCTCTCTCTCTGGGTTTGTCTCTCTCTCTGGGTTTGTCTCTCTCTCTGTGGGTTTGTCTCTCTCTCTGGGTTTGTCTCTCTCTCAGTGTTTGTCTCTCTCTCTGTGGGTTTGTCTCTCTCTCTGGGTTTGTCTCTCTCTCTGGGTTTGTCTCTCTCTCTGTGGGTTTGTCTCTCTCTCTGGGTTTGTCTCTCTCTCTGGGTTTGTCTCTCTCTCTGTGGGTTTGTCTCTCTCTCTGGGTTTGTCTCTCTCTCTGGGTTTGTCCCTCTCTCAGTGTTTTGTCTCTCTCTCTGGGTTTGTCTCTCTCTCTGGGTTTGTCCCTCTCTCAGTGTTTTGTCTCTCTCTCTGGGTTTGTCTCTCTCTCTCAGTTTGCCTGCAGTTTGTATTGGTCTAATGTACCATCCACACAACTTCACGTGACATCTGGGAGAAGACTAGCTCCTCTGATGAAATGATAGGAAATAGTAAGGTTTACAGAGGCAGATATCACCGTATTTCTGCATTAAAATGAGTTTTAGTGGGCAGGCGGAACCTCAAATTGTAATGACAACAAGTCATTTATCAGACATATCTTGACATGGTGCAACTTAAAAATGACATGGCCTCATGTGACAACCATATAGTGAAATAATCACAAAAAAAAACAGGCTCACAGAAACTAAGGTGTTACAACAGCAATGTTCAAATTAAACTTTATCAGCTATAAAACCGCAAACGACTTACAGTTAATGACTCTCTTTTTCGTCCGCTAGTGATGAACGTGAACCCTTGCGTTTCTATGGCAACGCCTGTTTTCTGAATGTGTTCTTCTATGTACCTGAAGTAAATGCGTAAACATGTAAACGTAAACACAAATACCAGGCTATACATGACAACAAGAATAACAACAACAACAACAACAACAATAACGTGAAGCAAAGCATACTAACTACCCACGTTTGAGGGTTAATATTTCGCATGAGAAAAAGACTGTTGGACCCTAGGTGCTTTAGTGAGAGAACAGGAAACTCAACGGTTACTGACTAATAAAACGAGTGAAATGATGGAATAATTACAGAGACTTTTTTTTACTCCACACTGCCCTCTCTCTCTTTCGGTGTGTGTGTGTGTGTGTGTGTGAGTGTGTGTGTGTGTGAGTGTGTTTGTGTGTGTGTACTCAGTTTAAAGTTTTTAGATTTGATTACCAGTTGATGAAAGAACTCTTTCCTGCTGAGTGATTTCCCATGATCATGACAATAATTTTCTTGCGAGGTGGCAGAAGTCTAAGACCTAGACTGGTAGCAATTTTCACAAGGCCTGAAACACACACACACACACACACACACACACACACACACATTCATAGAGTTTAGTCATCACGGTTGCAGGAGCAAAGGTTACTAATTCCATAAGAAATATTTAAACTATGAACAGCTGAATGAAATGAAATGACTGCAACAATGAAATCGGCCAACTATCAAAACTACACTATTTTTGTTTTTGTCCAGGGCACCGCATATTCATTCCGTCATCTCAGTTAACAAGTTAAAGGCTGAAAGCGGACGTGTAAAATGAAACTTTCCGTCAACCACTGCATTGTAAGATCAAGCCAAGATTAAAAAAATGCTGAGCGCGTGCAGTTAGAGGAGTGGCATTTAACAGGTTAAGACGGCAGTACCTGCACCTTGTGCAGGTGATTCAACGAACATAAAAAAGGCGATACCCTATACCAGACTTTCCGGATTTAAAATCTGCATTTTTAGCTAATATGAGGAAGAAGAACAAGAAATTCTTCTCAAAGTATGAAATCATTTTAAGTCCCCGAAGGCGTTAAAACTTTCACAACAGACAGCTCAGGTGACTGCGTAAAACCAACACCTTTCGCAAAATGAAACTGTCCACTCAAACTACACACGACCATACACGAACTGTGAATATTATTCTATCGATATGTTCAAGGTAGCATGTGGGGTGTGATTGATTATGAATTCAGTTCTCATTACTCTAACTCTTGCAGTAATGACTGAAGTCTGTTTTTATGGTAACTTGAAACGTTTGGTGGCAGGAATTTCTGTGGATCATGTTACAGCATGAGGATTAGCAGTGAACGCTGGACAACTGGTCAATCTCTACTGAAAAATACTTGGAGAGATACTGAAGAAAAGCAGGGGCTACTATACAGCACAGTTAAAAGCTGATTATTACCTTTCCCATGTCTTTTCTCTAAAAATACTAGTAACCAACGCACTAACTGCAAACTAACGCACTAGTAATTGCAGCAGCGCACCGCGTACATAAAGTTCTGCGTGCCAGATTTCAGATATTGTTGTTTTACTGCAACGCTGTAATACCATCGTAATAGCACAATAAAATCCTACACTAGCCTATATATTTACTACCAGAGAACACCGTGATAAACTGTATTGAAATCATTAATCGATTTACAAGTCAAAATCACCGGCTGTACTTCTGGAGTCTGTTTGACAGCAACAAGAAACTATCCAAGAATGAATGACAGCTACGCCTTTAAAAGGGATGGGAATCAGAGAAGGACGGCGTTCAGAAACTGAGAGCTTGAAAACAAACTCCAGTGCTGATTCGATCAAAAGTTAATTAAATGTCTCAATGTCTGCTCACTTCCAAAGAACGTTTCATGTCACTTTGTTGCATAAGAGAAACGGCCTTAGCTAGCTTCAGTACAAAAGTTTACATTAGACTGAATGCGGTTGACTGTAATAAAAAAAACGGCGCTATTCGTTTCATTTACCGTTCTCGTTGTCGACATATAAATTGTGACATTGTTTCAAAATCCGCTCGCTTGGTGTGGTAATTGCTGACTCCAAAGGGTTTGCCACTAACCGGGGCTTCCTACTACCCGACATGTTGAAAGTAAATAGGAATCTTTACTCCAGAATGACCATGAAGGGGGAACACTTACAGTGTCGCACCAGAGTTTCCTCTCATTTTTTTGTCCAAAATGGACCCTTTACGCCTCCCTGTGGTCTTTATTAGAAACTACAATTTATTGATTCTTCTAATGTAGACACTGGTCAACACTCGGAGATGCTGAACGATATTTCGAGAAGAAAACGTTACTTTTTCAGAGCATGCTATTTGTAAATAAAGGCAAAATGTATGTGTGCCTCACTCGTAGAATAAAGAATCTAGTTATACAGATGCGAAACGATGGATGGCTGAAATCCTATAATATTTCCAGTCAGTGACATCCTGAAGTTGATTCTATGCATCCTTAGATTTATATGTTAGACCGCTGCTAAGTTTTAATGTCAGTCTGTAATCTGAAGAAACGGTAGCCTACCTCTTGACTAATACAGCTCAGGTGTAACGGACCGGAGTAGTGTCCTCTTGTGGCCGTCATGTAAAGTACTTGGACAATGACACTGTATTTACTTTACACAGGCTGCAAAACCTTATATACGACATTGGGAGATATCCGCTTATGCAAGAATGAAATGTCTTTCCTCCTTACGGGCACCAGGTGAAGAGAGTCGGCAGAAAAAGAAAACAATAAAGCCGTAATCACTGAGACTACTGAACACTATTACAGTTGTCAGAACTATCTATAAGAGCATCACAACATGCTGGGAGAGGAACTCCTCCCCATTATTATTATATTATGCACAGTTTGTGCATAATATAATAATGGCTTAATAATTATATAAATAGAAAAATAAATAAACACACACACACACACACACACACACACACATATATATATATCTTTCAGTGTGTGTGTATGTGTGTGTGTGTGTGTGTGTGTGTGTGAGGAACAGACTATTATATGTATACACACACACACACACACACACACACACACACACATATATATATATATATATATATATATATATATATATATATATATATATATCTTTCAGTGTGTGTGTATGTGTGTGTGTGTGTGTGTGAGGAACAGACTATTATATGTATACACACACATACACACACACACACACACACACACATATATATATCTTTCAGTGTGTGTGTATGTGTGTGTGTGTGTGTGTGCGTATGTGTGTGTATACATATAATAGTTCCTCAGGTAACCAATCACAGAATCTGACTGACTGGAATCTTATAGGTGATTTATTCTGCCTTTGATGTATAGGAATACAGACAGTTGCCTGCTTTTACTATACTATTTCTCAGCTATTTCTATAAAATCTGGCAAAAAAAACCCCAAACAAATCAAACAATTTTTTTTTTTGGTCTTTGTAGGGTACATTAATGGATGCAACATCTGAACTACATCTGTGCATGTAATAGTGACACCAACACACTGATACACTCTGCAGTCCTGCAGGTGTAGAGGTGCAAGATGGGATGGAGTGATGTTTTGTGACCACAGACGTTGATGGGGAGCTTTAAGGGCACAGTTTAAACTTCTATAAACAATTTATCATTGGGTACGGTTACATATCTAAAATAGCTTTTAATGGTGTGCGGTGGCCATCTATCCAATTGCTCCGTTTTATTTAATCTAAGATTTGACATGAAATATTAGGATTTTCAGTAGTGTGTAAATATTTTCCCTCATCACATAAAGTCAACTCTTTCTCTCTTTTTATGTCACCGTGGAAATCAGAGTTTTGGCACATTTTTTTCTGAAGAATAACTGCAACTGAAAACTGGAACGACTGCGAAAAACCATGACTTGCAGAGACTTCTAAATGCAGTTCTTGAGTGTTTTCTGTAAATTAGCCTAGCGAGCTAAAGGGCAAAAGTAGCTTAGGAGCTTTGCTGGTCACTTGACTATAGAACAAACAGAGTCTTTGTGATCAAGGACAAACCCACACAATAAATATCTGGAAATTCAGGTCAGGAGGGTGTTTAAATGTCATTTTTCACATGCAACTTAAAAAAAAAAAAAAATCCAAACAATTATTGACATTGAGTCTGTATGAAACACACCATACCTGACGTTATGTAATAAAAGTGCAAGGTGATAAATTAATTATTCACAGGATTACCAGACAATGAAACTCAGAGCAGTTACCATTGCAGACTCCACAGAGAGAGAGTGTGTACGTAAGCGCTGCCTGTTTCGATTAAGGCCAGACCTAAATCATCTCTAATGACTGAGCACATTCCACACCCCCCACCACACCCCCCCACCACCGCCACCCTTTTCGAGGAAGAACTAAAATCTGAAAATAATCACCTCTTAGAATTTCCCCCCCCCCTTCCATTACAAGTGGAGAGTCAAGTCTTATCAAGACATCAATGCCTGTTAAATCCAGAAAAATGTAACGGTTTGGCTTTACGCTGTCCTTTAAATGAATTAATTTTCATCATGAATGAAAATGGGGACTCTCCAGATTTAAAAAAAAAGGTAACGATGCTCTTTTTTTTTTTTTCCTAAACCACAATGATATGGGTATTTAAAAATGAACAGACCGCGCTGTTATTCTCTTAACGTGTTCAGAATGAATTATCTGTGACTAGTTCGTGTGATAGAGTTGGTGTTGCATAGTAGTAATATCCTCTACGCTTCGGTGTGCAACCGAAGAGCGTTTTTTTTTCTTTCCTTTCCCGTGGATAAATGCACAAGTCATGCTGTAATAGGAAGTTAGATCGAAATACCCAAGTGGTATTTTTGAACAACTGATCAATTGTGTTGAGTTGTATATGTGGCGCGTATCCTATCCTTCCTTTCAAAAGCTCTTATTCTTAGGGGGATGAGTGCATTTCATAACAGCTTGACTTCGACAGTGCTGCTTCACCCAGACCTCATATTAGTCTTATATTAGGACTAGCTGTTGTGATTTCATAAATAAGAGAGAGAGAGAGGGAAAAAAAATATATTGCAAAGCAGTGCTCAAAATGGGCAAAGAAAATGGGGATCTCACAGAATATCAGCCCTTGCTTAAAGATGTCAGAGAACCAGAGGTGCGGCAAATAAAGGTAGGATAATAATAATAATAATAATAATAATAATAATAATAATAATAATAATAATAATGCAAGGAGGAGGAAGTGCATTCAACTTTAGTAGTTTATGCTGTTGTTTGTTAATAAGCAAATTATGGTAAACACAGGCAGTCAGCCAGCTTTTGAAGTGAATTATTTTGACCTGAGTCATTGGACCAAAACTCGCATTCCGAGCCTTTTGCCAAACAGAAACAATGACAAGAGCAAAGCGGCGCTGGCAGCGTGAGCGTCGTTTGTCTTCTGATTATGTGTCACCGCATACTTACTTACCTTCTCCATTGTGCCAGCACGAATTTGCATGATCGGTTATTCAGGAGTGGTACTAATGGAGAGAGCATCGCCTCCGGTGCCTAATTGACAATTGTTCTGTCTTTCACTGGCTGCAGATTCCAAGCAAGTCTCTGCTCTTCGCGGTCTGGGCTGCGTGTATTGGAGGAACTTTCCAGTATGGTTATAACATCTCCATCATCAATGCTCCAACCAAGGTATGGAATATACGTATATTCATTTTCTAATATTCTTGTAACAAGCTGTAGCAGTAATTTTGGTACTTTTGCACAATTGAGCAATGTGAACGAATAGGTAAAGTTCAGAGAGGTCACGGGTGCTCAGACACATGCTCATTTTTCGTGATCACATTTTGTTTCTGCATTGTCACACAGTCACGTGTCACCAAACCTCAGATGAACTGTTCAGACATTTCGAGCGGCGGTAAAAGTCACAGTTATATTTGCGAGGCGGTCACATGACACTCTCGAGCGTAATCTCTCATTCATATCGGCTCCTCTGTCACACAAGAGACGTGTGACCAGAAATTAGGCACGCAGAGAAGAGAAAGTTAGGCTAAATAAACCCACAAGAGCTCACGTACGAATAGGAGCGTAAGGGTGGAATGATCACTCTAAGGTGCCATTTGCTGTCAGACAATTCTAATTTTTTTTTTTACCACTTTAAGAAATATCAGAGTTTTGTATCATGAAATGGGTAAAGTAACATTGTTAAGTGTGAAGCGAAGAGCACAGAAATCCCCAAAGGAATTTCCAGACAGTGGCTAGACTGACAAAAATCCTTACGATCAGCGGCTAAGAAGGCTGAAAAAAATCTCCTACCGCTGTGAGCAAGACCATGAAATCTTTGGATGGGGAAAAGTAAAATGCTTTGATAATGTATCCCTAAACTTCTGTGGTTTAGTTGTTTAATTTAAGTTTAATTGTTTGCACACAGGAGACTGTAAACGGTAGAAAAAGCACCGAAATGAGTTTTGCATTCAGACGACGTACAAAGTGCTTTCGGGCAGTAAAAAGATATTGATTTTGTTTTCTTTTGATTTCAATGAACTTTGACGCAATTAAGTTTTCGTAGGCAGAACACTACACTCTCTTACAGAGAAGCCCCCCCCCACTTCTGCCCACCTCTGCATCTAATTCTTCATTTTTCTGGGACACTTTCTTGCAGTTCAACTGCTGCTTGCTCTTGACGGTGTTTATCATAAACTGCCAGCCATCACAAACATGAGTATTTCTTAACACGGCTGTTGTCGTTTTTTTTTTTCCCAGGCAGTGCAGAATTTTATCAACAAGACTTGGATGGAACGGTATGACTCTGAGATATCTGGCCAGTTTCTCACATTTCTGTGGTCTGCCATAGTGTCCATTTTCACCATCGGTGGGCTCGTCGGGGCCTCTATCGGTGGGACGCTGGCCATCCGATTCGGAAGGTATGAGCGTTATCCAGAGAGTTAAGGAAATCACACGTACAGTAAACGAACACCTTGTTGCATTCCTGTTGCATGAGAACTGAAATCAGCACCAACTGTCCTAATAACAAAATAAACCTAATTATACATTTTTGTGTGTTCTCACTGAAATTATGTTTTGTCAAGATATGTTATATTATAGGGTGATCTCTTGGAAAATTATTATTATTGTTATTATTATTGTATATTATTGTACAGCAGCAACAACAACAACAATAATAACACCGAATAAAATGAGTGTCTTTACATCAGTAATGTATAAATAACAATATGCAAGTTTAGTAACAATTATATGTTATTACTGACCTGTAAATAAAAATAGACAACAATACAAAGGCCTAAAGGTACAAATGAAGTTTAAAATGATAAATGAATTGTATGGACAGCTACCATCTGTGCAGAAAATACTCTGTAATTCTAAAATATGAATGCTCACAAATCTATACTAACACAAACTTCACAAAAATGTCTTTTTTTTTTCAGGAAAGGGACATTGTTACTAAACAACATATTTGCCTTGCTGGCTGCGTTCTTCATGGGTCTGAGCTATCCTACAAGCACCTTTGAACTGCTAATCATCGGACGCTTTCTAACCGGGTTAAACGCAGGTAAATCGTATGTCACGTCTGCTGCTTGCGTGACTTTTCAGTCAATGACCATGAAATGTAGTTACGGAGAAGAGTTACGGCATCAGTGTCTTGTGAATAAGGGGTCGAATGAAAAACCCATCGGATCACAACAACCCTAAACACAGCCAATCTAATTCATCTAATTTATGTCCAGTTCAAAAACCATGTCATTAAATCAAAGGCACTGAGCGAAACACAGAGTGTGTATTTGTGCGTTTATATGAGACAGGCAGAGAGTATGTGTGTGCACGTGTGTAGTTTATGAGTCTTGTGTGTGTGTGTCTGAGAGAGAGAGAGAGAGAGAGAGGGATAAGGCAGATATTGTATGTGTGTGTGTGTATGCTTGCATGTGTGTGGTGTTTGAGTGTTGTCTGTGTGTGCATGGTGTGTGTGTGAGAGAGAGTGACTCTACATAAGGATAGAACTGTCTGATTAGACATTCTGTTTGATTGACAGGCATTGGCATATGTGTCCAACCTCTGTACTTGGGTGAGATCGCTCCCAGAGCTCTCCGTGGTGCTATGGCAATGGGCACGTCAATTTTCATCACAGGAGGAATCCTAACTGGCCAAGTGATTGGACTCAAGTGAGTTTAGACTATGGAAAAGATGTTTGGAGCTATTCAGTGCATCGCCATTCGTTCATTCATAACCCATTCTGTTTACCTTCTGTTGTTTTCTGAAAACACAAAGAAAGAGATGTTCAATGAACTGTGTTTTGAATCACTGGCAAAGTTCTGAACCTCTGTAAGACTTGATTCTTGTAATAGTGCTACTAGACATTGCGGTGCTATATTGTACTAACAGGTGACAATGTGTGTGTATGTGTGTGTGTGTGTGTGTGAGTCAGCGAGTTGTTGGGGAAAGAGGAATACTGGCCTATCCTGTTATCCACGACTTGTATCCCAGCGCTGCTCCAGCTTGTCATTCTTCCATGGTTCCCGGAGAGCCCGCGCTACCTGCTGATCGACCGTGGGGACGACCTCGCATGCAAAAGGGGTATGGGTTGGTATGTCCCTAACAAATGGGGGAAAAAAAAATATATATATATATACACACACACACACACACACACACACATACACACACATACATATATACATATATACATACATACATATATACGTATATACATACACACATATATACATATATACATGCTTAATACTTGGGGCTGAATGTGGCCTAATGAGGAGAAAGAGACTTTTTAAAATAGAATAAAAAACTAAACTAACGCTTCACTTGAGCCTGCACAGCCGTACTCTCTCTCTCTCTCTGTCTCTGTCTCTCTCTCTCTCTCTCTCTCTCGCTCTCTCTCTCTCTCTCTCTCTCGCTCTCTCTCTCTCTCTCTGTCTCTCTCTCTCTCTCGCTCTCTCTCTCTCTCTCTCTCTCGCTCTCTCTCTCTCTCTCTCTCTCTCTCTCTCTGTCTCTCTCTCTCTCTCTCTCTCTCGGTGTGTGTGTGTGTGTGTGTGTTTTCAATGGCTTAAAAAAAAAAAAACGTAACGAAGCGGAATAAAAGATGCCTGGTGGATGATCTCGTGAGTAAAGGAATGTTCGTCTGCTTGTCTCGTGTTGATCCGGTAGCTCTAACACAGCTTCACGGAGCGGATAACTACCATGGAGAGAGAGAAGACATGGAGAGGGAAAGGGTCAGCGCAGCGGGAATCAAACCCAAAAAACCCTGGGAGCTATTCACGGACCGTAGCCTGCGCTGGCAGCTCCTGACAGTGATCCTGCTAAACAGCGCACAGCAGCTCAACGGCATCAACGCAGTATGTGTCAGCCTCCATGAAGTTCAGTTATTTCAAATTAAATCACGTGTTTTTTTTTGCCATGTTCAAATGATGGACAAATAATGAATGTAACACACGACAAACAAACAAACAATTTGCAGCATACGACTGACCACCCTTGAAGCAACATCTAAAAGATCTAGGGCTACTCCATTTCACAGAGAACATGGGGATGCGTAGCCTGTCAGTCAAAAGAGCCCATCAGTCAAGGCAAACTGTTCTTTCATGCTGCGAATTAAGACTCGCTTGTACCCGACTGACTCGTCTCATCTTTTGTCAGATTTACTTTTATGCAGATTACGTGTTTTCTCAATCTGGTATTCCGCCGGACAAGATTCCGTACGCGACGGTGGGAACTGGAGCGTGCGAATGTTTAACGGCCCTAACCTGTGTAAGTCTTCCAGAAACGTCTTCATTTAACACACTTTACTCAAAAGATGAAACTCAAATAGTTCAAATAGTTACCTTTTTCCCCTCATACGGTAGTTGTGCTCATCACGCTTTGAGGGGCATGTGTTCGGAGCCGTTTTAATCTTTCCCGCTGCTCATGCAGCGCAGTGGACGTACGGCATTGATGTCGACGAGATCAAAGATTTTTAGTAAGGATTAGAGAAAATAGAGAAGACACTGTATCTGAAGGTCTTGGCATAGCCACAAAGTGCCCCGACGATATTTCGCATCTCCTTAGTTGTTCTTTGAGGAACGTCATGTGAGAGAAACCTTTTCTTTCAGGGTCTGCTGATTGAATCGCTTGGACGACGAGTCCTCATCATCGGAGGATACACTTTGATGGCGCTGTGGTGTATTTGCTTCACAGTGACTCTCACCTTTCAAGTAAAAGAGATTTTCCTGTGTCCTTTTTAAATTTCATTGGTCTGGAAAAATGTAGCCCGGTAGGGTTATAAAAATACTGTAGGCATAGTTATTTGTCAAGATTATATATAGAGACTAGAATCAAACATGGATTGAAAAATCCGACTTGTTACTGGTCTCTACGATCTGGATCAGTACATAGAAAATATGGACTTTTTAAATCATTGTGACAAATGTTTAAGAATGAGATACACAACTGAGGCCCTTGAATAAACAAGTACGGCACTGTTAGATTTTGCTTCTAACAACCTTAACATTTCTCCGATTGGCTATGGGATGTACAAATCTGCTTCAGTAGTAGAAATAACCTCTAGTTATATGGCTGGGTCCCAAAGCAGCAGGACTCCAGATGTGTAGGGCCCCTCCTTTAAGTAGTATTTTAAGAGTCTACCATCTTTTCTGATTGCAGGAATCCAACCCATGGGTACCTTACCTCAGCATGATGTGTGTTTTTGCTTTCATTCTGAGCTTCGGCTTGGGACCAGGTGATCAAACCACTCAGCCACCCACCTAAATATCTATAAAACCGACTAGTGTGATTATTTTAGCACCCATTTCATTCCTGGCTTCTAATGAAACAAACCATTCCATTAACGCATCACTAAGTGCATCATTTTTGTACTGACACCAAAAAATTCCATTCTAAACTCCTAAGGTTCCGCTCTAAAAATTTCTCAGCTGGAGTGGTCTTGCTGCTGTAGTGAGTAACTTAGGTTTTTTTGTTTCTTTACAGGCGGCGTGACCAATATTCTCACCACGGAACTGTTCACGCAGACAGCCCGGCCTGCGGCTTACATGACTGGCGGCTCCGTGAACTGGCTCAGTTTCTTCCTCATAGGGATGATTTTCCCATTTATCGTGGTAGGTGTCTTTTTTTTTTTGTTGTTAGGTTAAAAACCTTCGAGTTTAGTTTCAGCATTTTAAAATGTGAAATAAAAGAAGGAGAGCTTAGAGAGAGAGAAGTCTGAATGATACCTGCACACCTCCCCCGGTGTGTAGCACTGTTTGTATTCACATAATATGTGTAAGTGTCTTTTCTCTTTTTTTTGTCTCCCCAGAACGGCCTACAGCAATACTGTTTCCTTGTGTTCTTGGTCATTTGCTGCCTGGTGGCAACGTATATCTTCCTGGTTGTGCCGGAAACCAAAAACAAAACCTTTCTTGAAATCCAAACAGAATTCAATTTGAGAGACAGGAGAAAACTTGCTACAGCTAATAGTACAGATGGTCCTAGAGCCACACTGCTATCACCGCCTCTGTGAAACACTGACCACCCCATGAACTTCCAGAGGGATCAGTAATGTTCACATATTTATATATATATATATATATCTCAGGCCAAACTGATGATGGTCAGTTTACAGTGGCATAATCACAATTAGTTTTGCAGTATCATTCTGCTCCCTTTGATTTGCTTTGCTGCTTGTAAGCCAGTTTTTTTGTTGAAATACACAGCTAGCTGATGGTTCACTGATGCATCAAAACGGAGATTAGAAAACAGTCATTTAAGTGTCTTTTGTAAGGCTTTGGAAAGGAGAACTGTAGGGTAAAAAATTCTGTTGAGTGCTAAATACAACAAAAACAATGTACTGTACATGTTCTATGCACTGGTATTTTTTTACTTTACAGTTTGTATTAAGTACTCAGGATAGTATAATTGTTAAAAGACCAAGGCTAACGAGAACTAAACATTCATTTTTAACTCAGCTTTGGTCAAAAGGTATTGTAACTGGAACTCTTTGTATCAGTAAACATTTTGTTTAAAAATAACAATAAAGCCTTTTCTCTCTCCCAAAACGGATATAATTTATTCAAAGGCTTTTAATGGTATGTACATGATAACTCTAACGGTCTCGTCAAGACTTTTACGTCGTAAACGTAAAGCAGCAGCACCGCTTTTTGTAAATTACGTAAGTGACGCAACCTTTTACGCATCATGTGCATGTTGATGTCCACTCCTACATATTGACGCTCTGTTTGCTCACTATGGCTGGCAAGAGGGCACTGAAAGTGTACCTGGATCTATTATCGCAGCCCTGTAGAGCTGTGTACATATTTCTGAAATGCAACAAAATACCTCACACGGTGGAGTTAGTAGCTCTACGGAAAGGTGAGAGCTGTGCAGCTTGTCGTTCTGATCGTTACTGATATATTAGCGTTTGTTTACAAGGTGAATACGTGTGATGTCGAAGTTCAATTTCTCTGCAGGTTCTAATGTGACTTACGACCAACTTAGTCTATGTTTTAACTAGTTACATATCATACTATGTGCACCGATATTTTACTGACATTTTAAGTTATATTGCGAACTGAACCGACAAAAACTTAATATCGAGTTGCTGCGTTGAACTTTCCCCCACTGTACTTCTGCCCAGTTCTGCGTACAGAATTCGCCCTCGAATTGTCCAAAGGTAGCCAACAGGCTGTAGCCTACAAAGATGGGCTTTTTCTAATAGAGCGAGATTTATTATTATTTAAAAGATAAAGAAGAGATGGGAAAAATGCTAATCCAAAAACAAACCCCGTAAAAGTGCGGTTTTGTTGGCTAAAATGATCAAGTTGTTGTATGGACAAATGATATCCCAGTAGAAAAAAGTGGCTGAAGTTGGTCTGGCTGGCGACCAACGAGAATTACGGTCTTATACAACAGTATATTAGCTCCTTTAACAGCACAGACGTGCTTGAACAGGTGGCTCGGAACTCCGATGCGCTTTTTATTTGGCACAGTAATATTTTACATATTTTATATAATACCAGGGGAGCACAGGACGCCACAGTTCACCAAGCTAAACCCCATGCAGAAAGTCCCCGTTATGGACGACAACGACTTTGTCTTGACTGAAAGGTAACGAGACTGATATGGAAATGATCTGCCACAATGCACACCACAGTCATACTGCACTGGTTATAACCAGTATACTGGTTTGTTCCAGTGCCATTTTGAATTAACTATAAAATCAGAAAACAAATTTCAATTCACTTCACCTATGGAAAACCTTTAGTATTCACAAGAAGCGTTTCTGTGTTATAGTGACGCCATTCTAAAGTATCTAGCGACAAATTACAACGTCCCAGAATATTGGTACCCCCGTCAGCCTGAGCGGAGAGCCAGAGTGGATGAATATACAGCTTGGCACCACACCAACACCCGACCACATGCAGCTAAAGTCTTCATCTTTGAGGTAGTGGGCGTTGCTCGGTGTTTGTGCATTAATTATATAGAAAATCGTCATGACTATTAATTGAAAACCTCTGATATCTATTGAATATATGTGTCCATTTAATAAAAAAAATTACCTCACTCTAAAGGCAAGTAACAATGGCTTTGTACCATAATTTTGATATATAAACAGAATACATTGTAAAAGCAACACTCTTGAATGTCACTGTGATTTTGGATCTTTGATAATGGTAGAAAAAAGATGAGTACAGAAAAAAAATCCCTCCTCAAGTTTCATTACAGTCTCAGCAGTTCAGTGGGCGAGTTTGCTTCCTCCATTGCTACCCAGGGGAAAACACCAGTGTAGTGAAAATAAATCTGTGTTTCATGCATTCCTTTTGTTGTAGGCTTGTGAGATGATAGTGAGAAATGCAACAGTGGTGAAGCTGAGACCTTTAGAACAGAGCTGTCTTAAGCAGGCTAACTGGTCTCAACAACTGTTCTTCTTTAAAAAAGTTTAAGATTAAATCTCTTTGATCACACACAATGTGAGCAGTGATTCTGACCTCTGCATTTAACCTTACACAACTTGACAGATCAGTGTGTGACGCCTTAAAATTGTGCGCACACACACACACACACACACACACACACACACTAGGTGTGGGACCAGTGGGCAGCAGTTGGCGGGTGAAGTGCCTTGCTCAAGGGCACTTCAGCTGTGGATGTTTTCCTGCCAGTCCTGGGAATTGAACCGGCAATCTTTCCAGTCACAAGCCTGCTTCTCTAACCTATGGGCCACAGGCCCATAGTTTCATAAACACGTTATCAAGCTTGACAGATCGGTGTGGCACCTTAAAATTGTACAGTGTGCTTCAAAGGCACTTGCGGCGCTGAAAAAGAGGAGGAAAGAGGAGGCTGTACAAAAAAATACCCCAAAAAACAACAACAAAAAAAACCCCCCATCCCTCAAAACAGGTCACCAGCCAAGCTCATTTTCAGCTGAGAAACATGGTGCCTGCTTTATGCTGTGATTTTGAAAGGGACAGCCGTTTTTGTTTCCAGTAGTTTCCGCAGAAGACTTCTGTTGTATTGTTATTCATTTTCTGTGAATTGCTAGAGGCTTCTTCTGTTTTTTTTTTTTTTTTTTTGCACAGGTGTTAATGCCACAAATGACTGGACAGCCAACCGACCCAGCGAAGCTGAAGAAAGCACTGGCGGAGCTGGAGGAGACGCTGGAGAAACTGGAGACCATGTTCCTCAAGAGACAGCCGTTCCTTTGTGGCGATGACGTTACGTTGGCAGACTTGCTGGCCATCTGTGAGCTGATGCAGGTACCGGGGGAGGGGGGCATTCAGAGACCTGGAGTGCACTGGCAAGCCAGCGGTCACAGTTGCCTTTGATGAGATCAAAGGGTTGGAAACCCTTTCCTCTGAGAGAGCTGAGGCAATGAACAGCCTTTTTCAAGGGCTCTTTAGTCCCCTGAAGTGTAGGTGTGTTTGCGTAAGTCTGAATCAAAACAAAACAGCAAAACAACCGGAAAAAAAAAATCCTGACTACTCTCCCACTCTCTAGCACAAGCTTTGTAAAGTGGGCTCTTAGTGTATACAAACTGGTGATACACTATAATATCGGAACAGTATTGGTATCAGACTGATAATTACTTGAAAGCATGTTACTGGCACGTGACCTTTATTTGGGAAAATATTGATTATTGGTATCGGCTCAGAATTCCCGTATTGGTGATTCACTGAAACAAACTATGGTGTAACTCTGTATTTTAAGGCACAGTCTGGATCGAAATGATGGCGAAGAGCGTGTATTTCCGTTTGTTTCATGTCGTTTTTTTGTGTGTGTTTTAGCCTTTGGCCAGTGGCAGAGATGTCCTGAGAGATCGCCCTAAGCTTGTTAGCTGGAGGAGCAGAGTACAGTCAGCACTGAGGGATCCGTTTGACGACGCTCACGCGATTGTTTACCGTCTACGAGACAAGTTCGCAGCCAAACTATGAATGTCTGTGTCTTAGGGATTAAATCTGATATTCTGGGTCATGTCAGAAAACGAATGTATTTATACTCTGGTCATGTTTCATCCAGACCCAAAAGTTTCTGAATATTAATGATGATTTGTTGATTGTATAGTAAGCAGGAGCTTTGATAAGGCACTCAAATCGTCGAATGGTTCACGATGCAATGGATCACTTAGTTTTTACAATGTATTCTACAGTGTATGCCTATACTGTTCATAATTCATCTTCATCAGTCATAATTCATTCATCAGTCATAATTCATCTTCTTTATTTTCAGCATACTGATATCTTGAAATAAAGGGAAGTCTTTCAAACGAATTGAGAAAAACGTAGATTGTTTATTCAAAAAGAGATGTGTACAAAAGATATTTTCAAATGTGAAGATCACAGTAGGGGTATACATCAGTAGGAAACCTCTGGTTACTTTAACCTAAAACAAAGAAACACAATATTGAGTCAGTTTGCAAAGAAAATGACTACAGACTCATGTTGGTTGGTTAGAAGAAGGGACTTGGTCACCTCTTGGATGCGCCAGGCTCCAACTCATCTTCCTCCGGTTTCCGTTTACGACCCTTAAACATCAGAATACACAAAGCTGGCTGACTTTAACCTACTGGTACAGTACATCTAAAGCCATCCATACCAGTCTCCCCCAAGCTTTGGAAATAATCTTTGTTGTAAAAAGATTGGTGGTAATAATGCTTTGAGAATAAGGATGTCCATAGAGGATTTGTATGTTAAATACACAAATGGCTGCAATATTATATTTTTATAGCTCAGAAAATTGTTGTGATAATATTGTCTTTTCCTAGAATAAAAAAGTATGATTATTTATTTGTTTGTTTGTTTTTTAACCCCCCCCCCCCTCCCAACATACCTTTGAAGCACCTGGGTACATGATCCGGAATGCCTTCTCCCTCATTTCGCTATCCTGTTGTGAAAAGCAAAACTTTCCATTAGCTTTCCATTAGTTTCCACTGAATGTTTTGCACGGTGCTTGTTCTGTCAGAGTCAGTGGTTCTGAAAGTTCATTTTTCGACAAGTTTTGAGTGTTGGAAATGCTTACTTGGAGCCACGGGTGCTCCAAGGCCTCCTTGACACTGAGACGCTTCAGTGGGTTCACTACCAACAGCTTTTTCACAAGGTCTTTGGCTAAAAAGAGATGCACATCAGGTTAATTAAGACCCATGAGTATCGGCTCGGTCGAATCAAGATTGTGACTGATCATCTATAATTTCTCCTCCTACTAGCCATGGATAAGCCAGTTTTCCTCTTTGGTGGGGTGGGGTGGGGTCACACTCCTGTAGGACACTACTCCAGTCTTAATCTGACATTCAAGAGCTCCTTAAGACCTTGAATTGGATTTAATTTGTATAGCACTCTTTTACAAAAGACAGTCTCTCATCGCCGCAGCTTAACAAAACACTCGACTTAGGACCCCACACAGCGAGCAAGGCAACGCTAACAGCAAGGAGGAAAAACAGCCTTTGGCTATAAAGGGAAGAACCGTGGAGAACTTGGGGAACTTTAAGAGGTTTCTGAAGGGGAACCCACTCCTGTTTGGCTGGAAAAGGGTTGTTTAATTAGTACTTTGACCTCGATTAGCTGAAGTTGTTGAAGTGTTTGGAGCAAAAGCCTGAGTACAGGTCTCCCATGAAGATAACTACCAAATGCTTCAGCAAAGAGACACATCAGAAGATCTCTTCACGGACGGGAGACTTTACCGTCTTCGGATATGTTCTTCCAGTAGGAGGGAATAAATCGGTAGACGCCCTCGAGGATCTGTTCCTGAACGGACTTGTTTTGGCCTGGGGAGAAAGGAGGGTATCCTCCCAAACTTTGTGAGACAAATAACAGAAGACAAGACCACCTCCATATTACTAAACAATACGTTCACTAGCTTGTATTCAAAGAAATATGATAGCACTTAATTTAATGTATTTTTTTTTTTTTTAAACGCAGGTGTGTCACACAGGCCCACCTACCATGTGAATAAAAGTACTCCCAGACTCCAGCAGTCCACTGCACTAGTGTACCCCACCGTGGAGACGCTGGTGAAGACCTCAGGGGCCAGATAGGTGGGGGTTCCACATAGGGTTTTCATCAAAGACGTCTCCTCAAGGATCTTGGACTGACCAAAGTCAGTGAGCTGTCAAATTGAGAGGTTATAAGAGGACAGAGTAAGATGACAAATTGTCTCCTGTTAAACTCCATAACAAACACACACACACACACACACACAGTATATAAAAACACAGTGAGCCTTAAATGTATTTGGACAGCAACACATTTTTTTTGTTGTTTTTGCTTCAGTCTTACAAACGTTTTGTCAATATCTTTGACAACTGACATATTGATTCGGATTCTTCTGTCTCATGACGGCCAGTTTCACACGCACACAGACATTTCTTTGATCCTTATGTTGTCAAACAGCAACCTCCAACATCAGTCTCCAAAGCTGACTGGCAAGGTTAGAATCAGGGCTTCAGCTCTGTCATGCATGCGCGCGCGCACACACACACACACACACACACTTCGTAATAAGACGCAGCTGCGCAGTCATTTTCAGCGAGTATTTCAGGTGCCCTAAAACAGGGTGACCATGTACAGAACGTGCTGTAATTTCTAAACGACTCATCTAAAATGTATGAAAATATCTTCCAGTGAAAGGAGACAGTCAGCATTTCCCGTGCCTCCATCTCACTGCCTTACTTCAAACACAAACACACAGAGATGCAACACAGAGCCAAACCAACGACACACGTGTCTCTGTCCAGACACTTCACTTTAGATTCTCTGTGCGTGTGTTTATATATTACATTTAAACAGACAGACCTGGGATTTGGTGTATTACTAAATTCTCTCAAAGGAAACACGCTGGGGGGTGGGGGGGGGGGGGGGCATCGCTGCTGCTTTAATTCACTGGAATTTAACTTTAATGTTTCAAACCAAGTATGAGGAGCAGAAATGAAGGAAGAGTCCTGTTTTACCTTGATAAGGCATTCGTCCTCATCCGATTCCAGTAGCACATTCTCAGGTTTCAGATCCCTGTGGATTATGCCGTTGCTATGGAGATACTGTCCCGGAAACAAGTTACAAAGATAACGATTTACGTTTGGGTAACCGCAAATAAAGCGTATAACTTAATGGATGTTTTACGTTGTGTTTGTGGCTGTCAAATCCCAGAAGGTTTGTCCGTTTCTAGACAGTCCTCTTTTTGTTTGCCTCTCGCCGCCAAAAACGGACACAGATTGTAAGCAGATTCTTTAATCGCTAGACAGTGGGGGACATTTTATAAAACGCCTGGATTTGGAAGTGATGTGAAGAACATTTAAGGGAAGCCAGTGAATGCCACTCACCTCCACTGCTTTCAGCATCTGATAAAAGTACAGTTTGGCGATGGGTTCGGCGAGCTGTTTTTTGGCCTTGACCCGGTTAAAGAGCTCTCCCCCCTTCATACTTGTGGGGGAGAAAAAAAAACAAAAACAAAACAAAACAAGTGTCACGGTCATTAAGTTAAAGAGCAAAAAAAAAAAAAAAAAAAAATCCCAACAAAAAAAAAAACGCTCTTGTTGAAAATCTCCCCTTTTCATTCAAAACTCAGGCGTGGAGTGCACCGAGTTGTGCGCGTGAGCAAGAAAAAAAAAAAAACGAGGGCATGACTTGAATTCAAACGCGCTTTTTGTGTGTGTGTGCATGCGTGTGTGTGTGTGTGCGCACGTGTGTGGCCCATCAGGGGGTGAAGCTGGAACACGAGTGTCAGAAATGGAGGTTAAAAAAAAAAGAAAAGAGGGAAAAACAAACATTCCTCCATCGGTTCGCCATAACCTGCAGCACTCAGAGGTGTTTGCCAAAGGTGTAAGGTGTTTAGCACCTTTTTCCATGGCCTTCTCCCTGAACCAACTATTCTGCAGATAAACAAAGGAAAAAGAAAAGAAAAGAAAAGAAAAAAGTGACAACGGACGCTCTCAGCCAACGGGGAAGACACACTTGATTTTTTTTTTCTTTTTTTTTTTCCCCACTAACAGCTCAAGTCAAACTCCATGAAAAACATTCTTCACTGATATGTCTCAATTCATCCCCGGCTCTGCTGAGAACATATGGTGCTGCAGCCAAGCGCTGGGTTAGTCATCTTCAATTCATAATTAAGACCCAGACAGTCAGCCGATGTGACAAAGACATATTTTGGCAAAGCACACTCCCAGTAGTAGTTCAGGTTAAGCAGAGATGGACAGGAAAAACACTTCCTGTGTTATTTCCTCCCAAGCTCATTTGACCGGCTTCATAGCCTCTCTCCCAATTTACTTTTTACGACCCAGTGCAGTTGACAACCCCCCCCCCCCCCCCCCCCCCCCCCCCCGCATGCACACGCACATGCACGTGCACGTGCACACACACACAGCCTTTATTCTCCTTCGTGGAGAACATTATACTCTGATATCATATTATTGCAGGCTACGTGTGGATGCTTGAAATGAGGACAACAAGATGTTTGACTAACAGACTTTACTTACTATTCTAAGACAATGTAGTATGATTCATCCGTTTGGAAGAAATCCTCTGTTCTGATAAGGCACGGCTGCAAGACAGATTCATCAACGATTAGACAGGTCGACACACAAACACGTATAACTTATTTGCTAGTGTTGCTGAAGAGAAACCATAAATCAGGAAGTGTGAAATTGGTAGGAGGTGAATGTCAACACCTGCTGCTTTCTGGAAGTCTGAGGCAGCTAACAGAGCATTTTGACTAACTATGACTAACACCGGCTAAATGTGGCGACAGAGACGGATTTGATTCAGAAACCAACAGTCCACACCACACATTTCTAGCAATTTCACGCTTCCTGTTCAAGTCGCACACCAAGCCAGCTCTACAACCGAGGAAAAAAATAAAAGCTTTATATTAGAATGGCTTAGCATGGGGTTTTCAGGAGCTGTACCGCCACCCCCCCCCCAACCCAAAACACACACACACACACACTTTTTTTTTTCTTTTTTAAATGGGGTACAACCAGACCTGATTCAGCTCATTTAACTGCTCATCATGTCCTTAATGAACTCAATCGGTCTGTCACAGGTGTCGCTATGAAAGCACACCGACGATATTGAGGACCCAATAATCTGCAGGAATGAATCTGACACACAGGGGTTAATGGACTTGCCTTTTCTCACCGCGGTCTGCATGTGAGAAATCCCTTCGCATGGGCTTCAACGTGAGAATCTCTCTCCGTATACGAGCCCCTTGTTATTTCACTCACGCTTTCATCTCTCGGCTGACCTTTTGACCCCTGTCATCAGACCCTCGCCACTGGGTCTTGGATCTCTGTAAATTTTCCAAGGTCTGTCTGTTTACCTCTGACTGCTCCACCGGCTTCATTCGGCTGCTTGTTTTTGATTTGAGATCCTGGTGTTTTCTTACAATGCCTACAACGGAGCAGCACCAAGCTCTCTCAACGACATGTCCCTCCCTCCCTCTAAAAAAGGCTCTATACTTGACGGGGGTATATTAAAGGTTTTCTTTTGTGACCGCTGCACCTCAGGGGATTGGCGATGGGCCACACCAGGAGCTTAAAAGACGGGAAAAGTCAACGGCTGACGGCTCATCGGCGAGGATCCTCACAGCTGGTTCTATTCACCTGATGGAACCCTGCATCGTGCACCTGCACAGCAGCACCTGCTCTGGTCCAACTTCCTGAACACCCTAGACCGAGTGTGTGGTCTGTCACTCCATCTTCACGATAAAGTGCGCTTCCCTGGGTGAAAACGCCCGGGCTAGATCTCGGCCCCTTTCTCCTCCTGTGACACTCCCACTCAACAAGAATACACTTCCTCTAAGTCCCTTTGATTAATAGTGTCTCTTAAATAGACAAAACCGTAACTGTTATTGAACTTACGTGATCAATTTTTTTCAGAATCTCGATCTCCCTCTCGGCATTTCGCGCGGCAGTCTGAGACGGAAAGGTACCAGAATCATACAGTGTTTTTTTTTTTTTTTTCAAATTTGATTTAAACAGAATGATGTAGTAATCGGTTGTCATGGAGACAGCTGTATCCATGACTACTTGATGGAAAAAAAAAAAAATACTCACCCCAACAGATTTGAAGTCACTCTTATTAATGGTCTTTAGTGCCACTTTTTTACAGGTTTCCCGTTCAAAACCAAGTTTGACCTCTCCGCAAACTCCCCTGAAAATAATAAAAAAAAAAAAAAAAAAACCACTGCTATTTCAGTTAATGGTCCAGAGAGGATGAAAAGATTGTGGATTTGTAGAAAATTGTGGAACAGCACAATCTGAAAAGGAGGCCTTCGAGAGAGATACTGCCTTACGCGCCAATCTTTCGTGTAATCTGATATTTCTCTGTGAGCTCTCTGGGAAAACTCTCTTGTTCTTTTGCCATCAAATCGATGAACACGAAGACTGAAGAAAGAGAGAGAAGAAAAGTAAAGAGAGGGCAAAAAAAAAAAAAGCAATAAAAACCAGTATCCTAGAATTAGTGGTAAGATGCAAGTTATTTATTGCTCACTGAAAATATGGGCTCCCATAATGCTGTTTCAAGATCAGTTTTCTTTCTTACATGTAACTGTGCGCAATCAGATTACAACAGACACGAACCGATCCCTGATCAGTAACTTTGCTCAGAAAACGTCTGACGCACACAACCTTTTGGTCTAAGCTTGGCCTAAGATGAGATCTGTTATAGAGACACAAGTCAAGCGTTTCTGCACTTTTTCAGGGAACATGCAGACGCGACCACCGTCTCAGAATGACTCTACCTTTGTTGCGCGGATCAGCTAGGGCGACCTCGGCGTTGTTGGCGAGAGCCTGTATCTTTCCCTTCCCAATCTTATTTCCGTCCACCCATGTTCCATTTCCGCTGTTGTCTTCAATGTAAACAATGTTGTCTTCCTAAACCGCAACACGTTAGATGGTATTTGCTAACGTTATAAGCACCCACAAAATCAGCAACCTGACAAACCCCCCGGTGACATAACATGAATCTTGACCAATCACAATTTGCCTGTGTTGAACGTTTAATGAAACAGAGGGTCTTGTCACTGAGTCATTCATACGTCTCTGAACTTACTCTAAAAAGCCTGAAATGCTTTTTGCTGTAGGTGTGGAACCATCGTGACCTCTTCACAATACGGTCATCAAAACTATAGTGACACTTTGATTCCCGCCCGAACCAGTATTCATTTTCAAAGCAGTCTGGAAAAGAAAAACCACGCAGATGGTATGCATGTTATTGTGGGGCGCCAAAACAAAATCATATGACACGTACATCAATCAACGAAAACAAAACTGCAAAGCTAGCTCTTAAGCCAACAAACTCTGGAATGAGGGAAAAAAAGAGCTTTTGTGTGCCAACATACGCATCCCTGAAATACACAAACGCATCTCATTCAGCTAATCAGTGTCCAGAGTAGCGTCTAAGTATAAGACTCAGATGTCTCATTGAAACTGGAGACATATTCTGCAGCAGTGTAGCCAAACTGAAGATGACGAAACAGAAGTACTCACTAAGGGCTCGGAAACCCGGTTCCATGGGTAACAAGCGGCCCCACGGCTCCGGTTCCGGCTCAAGAGCCTCCTCTGGTATAGACGGCAGATCTCTTACAGGAATGGTATCTACAGAGCTGAGTGTTCCCGAACCAGAGGACGAGGATTGGCTCGTAGACGTATTGTGACTGGAAGACGAGCTGGACCCACCCTGAGATTGGATTTGAGGTTGGGACTGCGTTTGGGAAGTTTGGGACTGGCCGCTCGTGCCTGGCTCTGGCTCCGGCTCCTGGGACATGTCTTGTCTTGTCTTGTCGCTATTTGAAACTGTAGATGAAATACGCTACGTTTCAAAACAGAGAGTAATGTGTTTTTTTTACACAATAAGTAAACTCACTAGTTTACCTTCAAAGTACAATGGAGCTGATATCAATGACTAAACCCCCCAAAAAACTACATTTCAAATTTCAAAACAGTTCCATCAGGGTTTGTTGCATTTCCGTGTCACAGCATGTAATCACCTATCAGCATAGCGAATAGCTGTTATTAAAAGTTGGAGAAAATGTGAATGCCTAAACCGATTACCAAACACTCCAAATATGACAAATAGCACAGTTACGATTATAGTTGCATGTATGTATTTTTGATGAGCTAAATTAGCAGTTGTGCAGAGGACGAAACTACAAGGGCACTTCAGGGCACTTCAAGAAAGTGAAAGAGGCAGGAGAATTAAAGACTGATTTTTTGTCGTGCATTGCAGTGCTAAAACGATCAGCATCATATCACATACCTTATTTCTTCCGAGCTCGCTTTAAAATTAATATTATCGATGTAAACAATATTTATGGCACATGCCGAATTTGCCGGGATTTTTTTCTATTCGATCACGTCGCGGCATCCACCCTTTCCATAATAATTTTTCAGCCAATAAGAATCAGCGTGGTAATTGCAAGGGACGCTGGGAAATGTCGTTTAAATAGAAGAATGTTGATTAACCGTATGACATAAAGCTGAAAGCAGTAAAGGAACCGTTTCAGTCTTTCATTCTATAAATTTAACGTACTACAGCTGTAAAACGTATCAAATAATTTTTATTGTTTATTTATTTTTTGTAAATATCTAAGTCGAAAACGAGCTCCTCTGTTCAAAAGTTAAAAGTCCTTACTATATGCGAGTATGAGTGGCAATATTGAGCATCCCAAGCTTCATTTTGCAAAGTAAATGGACATTTAAAATTAGTAATAGACATTGCATTCATTCTTACAATATTAGAGAGTGTACCGAGAAGTTGTTTTAATCATGGAGAACGTCAGTTGAACAAACCTTTATTTTGATATCGGAGATCCACTCGTAACGGGAAGTACCCTTCAAAACAAACTTCCTCAGTGGGATATGCTTACATGTGTGACTGTTTTGGAATATGAGGATAATTTAACAATGCAAGCACTAAAGAGATTACGAGTTTTGTACTCTTGTCACGGACTCCATAATGCCCACAACTGTATGAAAGGGCAAAATCTGTATATGGTATCAAATTGTGGCGTGACGCTGTCAAAGTCGTTCACCTTCAGCAGCAAACACACTGGACGACATTTGGCTGTTTCTAATTTAGTAGATGGTGACAAAGTTGACCGGACACTTATTTCTTCATGGCTATGGTCAAGGAATTTATGCACCTCAGGCAAACATGACCATCATATCTGTTGGAGCTGCGGGTCGACGTCGGTCCATCTGTTCTTTTGTTCATCTTGCAAAGTTATACAACCACCCAGTGAAAAAGCATCCTATTTTGAGGTCATGAATTGGTGAGTTAGAGAACAGACTCGGGGGAGTACGGGTTTTAGCTCAGTGAAACAGTTTATATGTTCTTTTTAAACTCCACGGACCGATCAGATGAGAATGGAGTAATCTGGAGACGGGTTTCTAGTTCTCTGAGTGTTGGAAAGATTAATTTTGACGTAACCTTAATCCTGTTATCGCGTTATAAAAGCAGTATTACATTTCGCAATGGTATTTATGTTTTAGTTAACTGTTTACCACAGAATAAACCTTTCACATTGTTTGTGATGTCCTACTATGTCAATGAGTAGTGATACAGGTATTTTTTTCCACTCCCATATGGAAAAATCAACCGCTGTCAGTGCCAATTTAAAGAAACAGTTGATGAAACTACTTGTGAATTCAGCAGGGATCGTTCAGAATAATTCAGTAGTTTGTCAGTAGTTTGAACTGCGTTGAACGACGATGCTGTTACAAAGTTACAGTCCTTATTTTCCCAGCAAACAAACAGAAGGCTATAGGAACTATGCGCGCAACCCCTTAGACTGCAGTGTTGAAAACACAAGGTTAGCATTTCGCTTGTCATGTAACTATTGATACTGTTCGTGAGACTACCTCTTTTAGTAAGTGTGTGTGTATTTTCACTAAAAGATTGTGTTTTAACCCGTTTTTGCTATATGATGTAGTTTGATATGTTTCATCTCTACAGTGAGCAGAAATTTGCGTTGGACACCCAAAAGCTACAGAGGAGGTACCTGGAGCTCCAAAGGACGTTACATCCCGACAACTTCAGCCAGAAAACACCGGTACTGTGGTGAATGTGTACTAGGTAGAAATACACGGAGATATTTATACTGGGAAAATGCATCAAAGTAACTGCAGATAAACAGTCACTTGCAAAATGCATTTAACTTGCTGTAATGCGGTGTTAATGCGGTTTGTGTCATCCCTCCACTTACTAATGATTTACGATTGTCATCATCGATTGCGTTATGATTCAGGAACGGACATGATGAGCTTTAAGTAAGACTGAACTGGAAAATATTGGTCTTGAATGTCCTCTATATGCACCAGTGCCTCCCAGCTCTATGTACTGATTAGATTATTGATTGACGCCCCGAGCTTCCCTCTTAATTACAGCCGCCGTGTGCGGAAGGCAGGGCTCGCACATCATTTTTAAAAAGGGCTGCCGGGCGCTCGTACAGGACTGGAACTCTCCAGTAGGATCTTTCTCTCCTTTTTTTTTTTTTTGACAGGCAAAGCCCAGAAGCCATCACTGGCCTTTATTGATTCTCCTCGGATTTGACAGGCCTGACAGCTGCTGGCGTTCCGAGTCCACAAGCCACTTCCCACTCTCTCTCTCTCTCTCTCTCTCTTTTTCTTTTTTCGTTTTTTCTCCTCTCGTTCTTCCACCTGCCACATTCCTCACACCTACGTCCCACCTCAACGAATTGAAGTCCCATCACCCATTACGGAGTGAGAAGTGACAAATAAACGCAATTATAAACGTGGCCAAGTTTTTTTTTTTTGTCCGTCTGAGACGTCATCTCAATGACAGGCACATTCAAAAATAAATCGCCACTTCCGATTGGTGAGACAGTGTCTGAGAATAACTTGGTGCAGATGGAATTGTTGCAATGGTCCCTCGTTTTTTCCTCTCTCTCTCTCTCTCTCTCTCTCTCTCTCTCTCTCTCTCTCTCTCTCTCTCTCTCTCTCGAGAGAGAGAGAGAGAGAGAGAGAGAGAGTTCGGAGGATATTAGTCTTTTTTTTTTTTTTTTTTTTTTTAGACTGACCCTTTGACTCTTCAGTTGTTCATTTTAAATCACTGTGATTCTTGTTTAGCGATTTGAATGCACATAAATTGGTCGGTTCCGGAGAGCTGTACCCTGCGGCTTCCTAATTCTATTCATTTTTTTTCCCTCTCCCTTCCTGTTTACAAGATTGTATTTGTTGTTTTTAGCATTCAGCCACTTTTTGGACATAGGAAGTGTTTTCTCCAGATCTGCCAAAATTAATTCTCACAGAGCAACAGAGAAGATTTTCTTTTCCCTCCCTCTGCAGAGAGAACAGGAGTATTCAGAAAACCAATCAGCGTTGGTAAGCAGAGCCTACAGAACTCTCCTTAAGCCACTAAGTCGCGGACTTTACATGGTGAGCCTCCGCCTTGTCTCCTCAATCTCTCATCCATCTGATTTGTCTTCCTCTTCACATGTACTTATATCACTAATACCGTCAAGACTTTTCTCTTTTAATCTCTCCAAAACAGCTTTTCCAGTTCCCTTTCAATACATCTCTGGTGTTTTCATATTTTTTTTTTTATCCTTGAATGCTTGTTTTGACATAGGATTGAATCAAATGAAAAATAAAAATAAAGAATAAAAAACCCAGACACCGTGTTTTGTTTGCTTTTATAGCAGTCTCTGAGACCGGGGATGTAAAAGCAGACAAAGACCTTTAGCCTGTATTCATCGGTTTGATACGGCACAGAGGCGTGTTAGGGCGTCCAAGGGCAGGTCGGCTCTTTTTACAGTAACGTTTACGGTTTCTGTCCAGCTGGAGCTGAGAGGCCTGCGTCTGGAGGAAGGCACGGACGCCGGGGCTGACCCTGAGCTTCTCCTAGAGGTCATGGAGATCAACGAGAAACTGGCAGAGACGCGGAGCAGAGAGGAGGTCGATGCCATTGGCCAGTCCATGCGAGGTTTGTTTGGGCGTAGTCACTCACTGTCAAAAAAAACAAACAAACAAAAACAAAAAAACAAGCAAACAGCCTGAGGAGATTTGTACACTACAGGTCAAAAGTTTGGAGCCATCCCCAGATTTAAAAAACAAAAAAATACTCCAAAACTCAGGCTTGTATAATTTTTTTTTGTAGAAAAAATACTTGTAGACAGAAAAGGAATTTCAACATTTAATTTGCACTTATTGGTTG